>NC_073378.1:35633122-35933122 GCF_028641065.1 Leucoraja erinaceus | reverse complement strand
CCTGCAGCTCTGCTCTTACTCCCCCTCCCTCCACTCGTAACAAAGGCAGAGACCCCCCTGTCCTCGCCTTCCACCCCATCAGCCGTCGCATACAGGCCCTTTGGCCCACTGAGACATACCCCATATACTAGCACTATCCTACACACCAGGGACAATTTACAATTTTTATCGAAGCGCTGTATCTCTAAAACAAAAACCAAGACTAAAATCTACCAGGAATAGGTCCCACCAGAGTTTGCAATTCAACTGTAGTTACTAAAATAGCCTCCTTTAGAAAAGGATGGGATTGATGCTCAGAAATGATCTTAGGAGATTGTTCATTTTTAATTTTTCTTCACCAGTCCGAAGAAGGGTCTTGACCCGAAACGTCACCCATTCCTTCTCACCAGAGATGCTACCTGAACCATTGAATTACTCCTGTATTTTTTGTCGTTTTTCTTTTTTTTTTAAATGAAATGTGCTTTCCGCCGAGTGAATAGATTGCTACATGTACCACATATGCACATATTTTAAAAAAACTAGACAGGTTTTCAAATTCCTTCATTTTCCAAGGTGCGACAATAGTCGCTGTACATAGTCTGGGAATATATCAATTTAAAGAATCATTAAAGAAAATTCAGAGGTACACGAAACTTGGCTGAATGGCTAAATCAAAATCCAACTCCCAGCTTGTCTATGCCCTGTCCTAGTTCCAAGACTCTTAACATAACACAATTTAAACTGGCTTTCTATTTTGTTAAACCTATACAGCTGGCAATGGAAAGTGCTGGCGAACACACCCAGTGAACATACTGTACCTTTCACCTCAGGAAACTGCCTACTTGATGGGGTGGAGTGTCATCTCCTGGAAGTGCAGTCTGTTCTTTCGAAAAAACAATAAAAAATATTATTTTTTTGTCAGTGCATGAAAAGATCTCTGTCTCTGCTGAATCCAATGGAAAAGACTTGAGGTTGTCTCATGCCAATTCTGACTATCTGCGATACCAAAAGAGTATCGACCTTTAGTTGAGCAATATATTGGCGTGGAGTTTATTTGCACTGTTAAATAGTTTGCAATGGTGTGAATAATGAAAATGTCACATTAGACTTTGGACTTTTACGGCAGTCACAGTGTTGAATACTGTGGTGGATGTTTGTGTTAAATTTTTATTGTGTATTGTGTGTTCTTTTATTATTGTACCACTGCTGGCAAATTCATTTCACTTGCACTTTATGTGCAAGTGACGAATAAAACTTGACGACTTGGATCAGCCAATCAGGGTTGTGTCATCCGTTACCACCCACACTCCAAAGACGTGAAGGTTTGTAGGTTAATTGGCTTGGTAAATATGTAAAAATTGTTCCTAGTGTGTGGAGAACAGTGTTAATGTGCGGGGATTGCTGGTCGGCACGGACCCAGTGGGCCAAAGGGCCTGTATCCGCACTGTATATCTAAACTAAACTAATCTAAACTGTCGATTTGAGAAATACAGCGCGGAAACAAGCCCTTCGGCCCACCGAGTCCGTGCCGAGTAGCGATCACCCCGTACACCAGCACCATCTTACTCTATAGGAACAATTTGCAATTTATGTTTGACCAAAACCAATTAACCTACAAACCTGCTCGTCTTTGGATTGTGGGAAGAAACCGGAACACCTGGAGAACATCCATGCCTCAACACGGAGTACGTACAAAACAGCAGCAGTAGTCAGGATCAAACCCAGGTGTCTGGCTCTAAGAGGCAGCAACTACCGCTGCGCCACTGTGCCGCCCTTCACTAGTAAAGCAATGCTCGGATTTGCAAGAATTAGTTTCTAGGACTTTGCAAGGTTGGCCAGTTGTGGTTTAGTGGCAGTCCCCTTGAGACTCAGTCAAACTAATTTTAGACATACGAACAGCACATTCAAGGTTATTTCACCAGTGGGGAAATGTTGTGAGGTTGATGAACTGCTTCATCCAAGGCCTATGAACTTCTCTCCAGCTACCCACCTTAGATTAATTGAAGACATTACTGCAAAATTGAGGTTGACCAAGGATGGAAGTTCCCTGCTATCTCACCCAACATCTTTAGACCTTAGAGATACAGCGTGAAAATAGGCCTTTCAGCCCACCAAGCCTGTGCTGACACTGTACACTCGGGACCAATGTTGTTATAGTTCCAGCCACCAACTCCCTCCACCGGTAGCTCATTCAACATACCAACCACCCTCTGCGTGAATAGGCAATAGACAATAGCTGCAGGAGTAGGCCATTCAGCCCTTCGAGCCAGCACTGCCATTCAGCGGGCGTAGCGAGGACTCTTTCGTCGTGGAGAGGCTGAGCCCTTGCCGGGGTTCACCAGAGGGGAGCGCTCCGTTTGCTGGTCCGCGGCAGCCTGAACCCATGGTCTGCGGAGCTCCAGCTGGCACGCCGTCCAGAGCCTGGGATCCCTCGTTGGGGACCCAGAGGAGAAGAGCTCCGGCGCCGGCCCGCAGCCTACTTCTACCGCGGGCACGGCGGGGACTTACCATCCGGAGCAAGATCCCTGGAGAGAAGCTCCGACCGCTGGCCCTGCAGTCTGCGGTGCTTCTGGCTGCGGCGCGGCGGGGACTTTAGATCTTCGACTTCCGGCCTACGGCCTACACCATCTTGAAGCCGCAGTCTCCAGTGGGGAGGCATCGATTCAGGACTTACCAGGACTTACCTTGTCTGAACATCTGGACGCCCGCATTGGCGACTGCGAGGGTTGTGGTCCCGGTCACGGGGGAAAATGGAGGAGGACTGGCCAGTTTTTGTGCCTTCCACCACAGTGATGAATACTGTGGTGGATGTTTGTGTTAAATTTTTATTGTGTATTGTGTGTTCTTTTATTATTGTACCACTGCTGGCAAATTCATTTCACTTGCACTTTATGTGCAAGTAACGAATAAAACTTGACGACTTGGATCAGCCAATCAGGGTTGTGTCATCCGCAAACTTGAGAAGCTTGACAGAGGAGTCAGTGGAGGTGCAGTCGTTGATGCAGAGAGAGTAAAGGAGAGGAGAGAGTATGCAGCCTTGCGGTACTCCTACGCTGAGGGTCAGCGGGTCCGAGATGTGTTTTCCCAGCTTCACATGCTGCTTCCTTTCTGTCAGGAAGCTGGTGATCCTCTGACAGAGGGGTTCAGGCACAGAAAACTTGGAGAGTTTGGAGTGTAGTAGCTCTGTTGATTGCAGATCTAAAATCCACAAACAAAATCCTTGCATAGGTTCCCTGGCGGTCTAGGTGCTGGCGGATGAAGTGCAGGCCCAGGGTGACTGTATCATCCACAGATCTATTGGCCTAGTATGCAAAATGCAGAGGGTCCAGCAGGGGTTTTTGTGATGTTTTTCAGCTTGGCCAGCACAAGTTTTTCAAGGGTCTTCTTGACTACAGAGGTCAGTGCGACAAGCCTGTCATCTCTAAGACCAGTAATCCTTTTTGGGTACAGGGACAATAGTTGAGATTTTAAAGCAGGCAGGGTCAGTACAGGTTTACAGGGATGGGTTGAAAATGTCTGTGTGGACCAGTGCCAGTTGTTCGGCACAGAGCTTGAGGGTAGAAGGGGAAACATTGTCCTGTCCTGGTGAATGATGACAAGAGGTCATATTTAAGGACGTTTTTTTAGGAAGTAGATAAAGAGGAATTTCTTTAGCCATAGGGTGGTAAATCTGTGGAATTCTTTGCCACAGAAGGCTGTAGAGGCCAAGTCAGTTGGTATAATTAAGGCAGAGATAGAAAGATTTTTGATTAGCATGGGTGTCAGAGTCTATGGGGAGAAGGCAGGTGAATGGGGTTAGGAGGGAGAGATAGATCAGCCATGATTGAATGGCGGAGTAGACTTGATGGGCCGAATGTCCTAATTCTGCTCCTATCACTTATGACCTTACGAAGTGTAAGGTGTGTAAACGTGACATACCATTCAGTACAAATACAGTCTGAAGAAGTGTTTCGGCCCGAAACGTTACCTATTTCCTTCGTTCCAGAGATGCTGCTGCACCCGCTGAGTTTCTCCAGCATTTTTGTGTACCCCCAGTACAAATACAATTCGGCTTCACTGCCTGCAAAGTTTTGATGCAGGGGCCTATTTGTGTTACTTTTAGCTGCTGGGCCTGCAGACATGTGTAAGTTATTAAGGCTGAACTGACAGAATCTGTATCCAAAATGAGGAAGTCATTTAAAATGGGAAGCATAATTTCTTAATCAATACAGAGGATATTCTTTTCACTGCTAATTGCCGGTCTTCTGGATAGCCTTAGGTGACTTGAAGCAAGCAGCAGACAGACTGTTGTTAATGAGGTTTTTGTTACGCATATGTTTAGATTGGTTTATGTTTGTAGGGGACTAACAATGAAGTCTTGTGTTGGTTTGGGTCATATGGACTTGGGACCCGGGGGGAGGGGGGTCTAAAACATACGTACATTTTCTCTGCTTCTGGGTTTCCTCCCATCGATAGTGCGGTGAACACATGTCTTGTGTTACCTCCGGAGATCTTTATTTCCCTTGTTTACATTGAGAGGATGGCACCACCTGGGTCGAAGATAGACACAACGTGCTGGAGGAACTCAGCGGGACAGGCAGCATCTGTGGCGAGAAGGAATGGGTGACATTTCTGGTCGGGACGCTTCTTCAGACTGGGGGAGAGGGAGACACGGAGATAAAGAAGGGTGAGGTGTGAAAACGAGACATCAAAAGAGACACGGGCCATGGACAATGCAGAATAGATCATTGTCAGCTAGGAGAAGGTGACAACAAAACAAACAGATACAATGTTAAAAGGAGGACAGTCAGACTGGTCGGAGAACTGGGAAGGGGGAGGGGATGGAGAGAGAGGGAATGCAAGGGTCACTTGAAGTTAGAGAAGTTAATATTCATACCGCTGGGGTGTAAGCTGCCTAAACTAAATATGAGGTGTTGTTCTTCCAATCTGCATTGGGTCTCATTCTGACAATGGGGGAGGCCCAGGACTGAAAGGTCAGTGTGGGAATGGGAGGGGGAATTAAAGTGCTTAGCAACCGGGAGATCAGATAGGTATGGGGCACTGAGCGGAGGTGTTCAGCGAAACGATCGCCGAGCCTGCACTTAGTCTCGCCGATATACAGGAGGATGACCAGATGGGTCATCGCACATTGGGTATCATATTTGATCCCGATCCAGTGCTGGTTAGCTGAACTCAGCATGGATCAGCCATTACTTTCCCTTGGGGATGGGAAGTTTGGTGGTCAGGATTGATATCCTAGAGAGGCAGCATGGTGGCGCAGTGGTAGAATTGCTGCCTTACAGTGTCAGAGACCCGGGCTCCATTCTGACTACGAGTGCTAAGTTTGAGTGTGAGTTCAGTTCATTGCCACGTGCAGCAAGGTACAGTGAAAAGCTTTTGTCACATGCTAACCAGACAGTGAAAAGACAATACTTGATTGCAATCGAGCCATCCACAGTACACAGATACATGATAAAGGGAATAACGTGAATATAATTTAGTGCAAGATAAAGTCCAGTAAAGTCCAATCAAAGATAGTCCGAGGGTCTCCAAAGTTGTGGATAGTAGCTCAAGACTGCTCTCCAGTTGTTGGTAGGATGGTCACTTTGTCGTGATGGAGAAGCTTGCGTCATCCTCAGATCCTGAGAGCGATGCCGTCTGGAGCTATGCTCCCGGTAGGGCCACCCATGGCGGTAGAATCGTGGGATATGTCTCTGACAAAGAGCAATCCAACCAAGACCTCAATGGTGGAACAAGCTGAGGATGATGGCTGACCTTGGTGGAGAGTCACAACGGCTGGGAAGGCGGAGGAAGGTTGTAGCATAAAGGGTCTCCGGTCGTCTTGGACTCCATGCCACTGGATCCTGACCCAGAGCTGTCAAGAACCGTGGGGTGGCTGTCCGTGCACCAGTCTCCCCACGTTAAACAAAGCCATGCACAGGCATCCTCCATATAGGGAATAACACCCTGGAGACACCCATGGTCAGCCATGACCGAGGTGGGCCTAAGAAGAAGGTAGGATGGTTCAGTTGCCAGATAACAGCTAGGTAGAAACTGTTCCTGAATCCGGACGTGTGCATTTTCACACTTCCATTTCGCTTGCCGATGGGAGAGGGGAAAAGAGGGAGTGGTCGGGGTGCGACACGTCCTTGTCTGTACGGAGGTTTACGTTCTGGCTGTGACCACATGGGGTTTACTCTGTCTGCTCCAGTTTCCTGTCACACTCCTAAGACTAAGAGTTGTAGGTTATTTGCCTTGAATAATATTGTTCAATCTCCCGAACGCAACACTCTTTGTGTGAATTAAGTGGGATGGCAACTGAATGCAGGGAATTTTCTGGGAACATAGGAAATGCTGGATTAAAAAAAAATAAATGCTTCCCACTCACCTCCTGCAACTTTGTTCATAGAAACATAGAAACATAGACATAGAATATAGGTGCAGGAGTAGGCCATTCGGCCATTCGAGCCTGCACCGCCATTCAATATGATCATGGCTGATCATCCAACTCAGTATCCTGTACCTGCCTTCTCTCCATACCCCCTGATCCCTTTAGCCACAAGGGCCACATCTAACTCCCTCTTAAATATAGCCAATGAACTGGCCTCAACTACCTTCTATGGCAGAGAATTCCTGAGATTCACCACTCTCTGTGTGAAAAATGTTTTCCTCATCTCGGTCCTAAAAGATTTCCCCCTTATCCTTAAACTGTGACCCCTTGTTCTGGACTTCCCCAAAATCGGGAACAATCTTCCTGCATCTAGCCTGTCCAACCGCTTAAGAATTTTGTACGTTTCTATAAGATCCCCCCTCAATCTTATAAATTCTAGCGAGTACAAACCGAGTCTATCTAGTCTTTCTTCATATGAAAGTCTTGACATCCCAGGAATCAATCTGGTGAACCTTCTCTGTACTCCCTCTATGGGAAGATTGGCCTTCCTCAGATTAGGAGACCATCTGCAAAGGAACACAGGAAACACTGGATTCAGTTGCCGGATAGAGTGGATGTGAATAGGATGTTTCCACTAGTGGGAGAGTCGAGTACCAGAGGCCAAAGTCTAATGGACCTGTCCCACTTAGGCTATTTTTAGGCGATTGTCATAGTCGTAGCAGGTCACCGAAAAACTGGCGACTGGACCCCTTTCGACATAAAATTTGAAATAGAATCATACTTTAACAACAAAAAAAATGGTCAGCACCGACGACAACGTACAACAGCACCGACTTCAAGAGAAGTCAAGTTACGCTCATTGATGCCAACTGTCGCCAACTGTCGCCAAAAAGATTTGTACATTTCAAAATCCAGCGGTGACCAGAAAAACGCTACGATTCTTTGGGTGACTGAGGAGACTACTCACGACTATACAGGCGACACCACTGTAGTCGCCTAAAAAATCGCCTAAGTGGAACAGGCCCATGAGAATAAAAGCACCTACCTTTAGAAAGGAGATGACGAGGAATTTCTTTAGTCAGAGTGTAGTGAACCTGTGGAATTCATTGCCGCAGAAGGCTGTGGA
Organism: Leucoraja erinaceus; assembly: GCF_028641065.1. Classification (NCBI taxonomy): domain Eukaryota; kingdom Metazoa; phylum Chordata; class Chondrichthyes; order Rajiformes; family Rajidae; genus Leucoraja; species Leucoraja erinaceus. Next base: position 35,925,647 of record NC_073378.1, on the reverse strand, counting down.
GGCCAAGTCAATGGATATTTTTAAAGTGGAGATTGACAGGGTCTTGATTAGTACGGGTGTCAGGGGTGATGGGAGAATGGGGTTAGGAGGGAGAGATAGATCGGCCATGATTGAATGGCGGAGTAGACTTGATGAGCTGAATGGCCAAATTCTGCCCAGCAAAGCGTCCTGGAGCGCTACTAGGGCAATGTTCACGTAGAACACTGGTGGCCATCCACTGCACCCTGACCTATCGCCAGCCGTCTTGACTAAGTCTTGCCACTGGATCCAGATAGGCCAGGATGAGAGAGGGACGCTGACGATTTGCGCAACTCTCCCTCACTTTAATCCAAGTCAAGCACAAGGTATGACTTCAGGACCCGTAGCACACAATTTCAAGCTCTATGGTGATGGGCGAGTGGCGAAGCCGCGTGTGTCGATCCACTGGAATTTGTAGTCACGAACCTGCACACAGGCGGCCCAGGGCACAGGGTCGCTCTCCACTGACTGAAGCAGCAGTGGAGTTCGGCAGGCCCCTGGGTGTCTGAGCAGCCCTTTTTAGGAATCTCTCTGCTCACCTAGGGGCTAGAAAAGGAGCCCTAAACATAGCTTGCTTCACCTCACCCTGGTCAGCTTGCCACAGCTGGCGGGGATCCCACTCAGTGGTCGAACTTCAAACATGAAAAAAGTAAAGGTAACCTCAACAAGTGGAATGCTCGAACCCTGCTGGATACCGCCAAGGCAGACAGACCAGAAAGAAGAACTGCACTGGTCGCCAAAGAACTAGCTCGCTACAATGTGGACATAGCAGCACTCAGTGAAACGTGACCAGCAGACAAGGACCAGCTTCAGAGGAAATGCGCCGCGCGCAAGGCTTGAGCCACTGCAACTTCTACTGCAGCACCCACCCAACTGTAGCCCATATGCGGGCAAGCCTTCCGGGCCCGGATCGGTCTCACCGGTCACCTCCGGACCCACAAAAAAAAACACTGAAGTCATCGTCTTCTTCGATTACAAAGGACGAACAACAACAACAACAACACTAGCCTGGAGCCTCCAGTATCAGTCTGAAGAAGGGTCTCGACCTGAAACGTCTCTTATCCATTTTCTCCAGAGACGCTGCTTGACCCCCTGAGTTACCCCCTGAGTTACCCCTCTGAGTTACCCCAGCATTTTACATCTATCTTTCATATTAATTAAGTTTGTTGAGAGAGTTTGTACTTTCTGTCTGTGATCACGTGGGTTTTCTCCGGGTGTTCCGGTTACATCCCACACTCCAAAGACTCCCACACTTCTAGTCCGTGTTCGGCACGGACTAGAAGGGCCGAGATGGCCTGTTTCCGTGCTGTATTTGTTATATGGTTATAAAGACGTACAGGCTTGTATGTTAATTGACTTCAGTAAGATCGTAAGTTGTCCCTAGTGTGTAGGATAGTGCTAATGTACAGGGATCGCTTGTCGACACGGACTCGCTGGGCCAAAGGCCCTATTGTGGCATCGTATCTCAAAACTAATCTAAACCAAACAAAACTAGACATTGATCACAATGGAGCCTCGGAAAGGTTTGTTTGCATTTGTTTCCCTGAAACTGTTTACTGAAAATATCACAACCAGCAAAGGGTGTGAACTCATCATCATCATCATCATCGGCGGTCACTCAAAACGAGTATGACTGTCCTCTCCTCTCCATAGGGTTGTCTACTTGTGGGTCTGCAGATGACTGTAGAGGCCGATCCACGATCCACACACCTTGGTGCAACGTGGACAATGTGAACTATACTGTATCTATATAGGGTTTAAACTACAGGAGAGTGGATAGTTCACTTTGCAACTCTACAACTCCATGAATATAAATCAATTCAATTAATCAATATTAAGTTGTTCTTCGTGAGGCTTTGATGCATGGTGAATACCTGTCACATTTAGTTCAGTTTAGTTTTAGAGATACCGGCCCCACGCCATTCAGCGCTCCCCGCATATTAATACACACACGAGGGATAATTCATGCACTTAGCTAGTCTTTGGTGTGTGGGAGGAAACCGAAGATCTCAGAGAAAACCCACGTAGGTCACGGGGAGAACGTGCAAACGCCATACAGACAGCACCCGTAGTCGGCATTGAACCCGGGTCTCCAGCACTGTAAGCACTGTAAGGCAGCAACTCTACTGCTGCACTACCATGCCACACATTTACTGCATCTTAACACTTAACACTTAAACAGAAGCAAAATGCTAAGCCCTTCCCCTCACCAGCAATACATCGTGACTTTAAAATGGCTCAGTTCCTGTGAGCGTCTGCCCTTGAGTAAGTTTCTGTGTCTGCCCTTGAGTGAAGCTTACTCATATGAGTACGTTTCAATGTCACAGTTTAGAGCAATTCATTAAAGATATACACAAATGCTTGAGTAACTCAGCAGGATAGGCAGCATCACTGGTGCGAGGGAATGGGTAACATTTCAGGTCGAGACCCTTCTTCAGAACTGAAGTCACACACACACACACACGCACACACACACACACACACACACACACACGTACACACACACACACACACGCACACACACACACATACAAACACACACATGCGCACACACTCACACGCACTTGCACACGCACACACACACTCACACACACGCAGACAGGCACACACACACATGCACGCACACGACACACACACACACACACGCACGTACACACACACACAAATGCGAATGCATGCACATGCACACACATGCACATACACGCACGCTCACGCACACATACGCGCACACACGAACACACACACAATCACCCACACACACGCACGCGCTCATACACATGCACACACGCACACACACTCGCACACACATACACAGACACACACATGCAGACACACACATGCACGCACACACACACACACACGCACGCACGCACGCACACACACACACACACACACACACACACATGCACCACACACACCCACGCACACATGTAACGGCTGGAACAGTCCATTGCTGGGATGGAAGGGGTCCCCCATAATATTGCTGGCTCTGGATCTGCACGTCCTGGTGTATAGTTCCTGCAGGGGGGCAAGTGTAGTTCCCATAGTGCATTCGGCTGAATGCACTACTCTCTGCAGAGCCTTCCTGTCCTGGGCAGAGCTGTTCCCAAACCAGAATGTGATGTTGCCAGACAAGATGCTTTCTACAGCCCCAGAGTAGAAGTACTGAAGGATCGTCAGAGAGACTCTGAATTTCCTCAGCTGGCTGAGGTAGTAAAGGCGCTGCCTTGCCTTACTCACCAGTATGGCAGCGTGTGATATCCATGTCAGATCCTCTGTGATGTGGACTCCCAGGTATTTAAAGCAGCTCACCCCATCCACAGTAGTCCCATTTATCTCCAGTGGCATGTATGTCCTCGGATGTTGTGCCCTTCTAAAGCCCACAATCAGCTCCTTAATTTTTGTGACATTCAAGAGGAGGCTGGTGTCCTGACACCAGAGTGCCAGATCAGCCACCTCCTCCCAGTAGGCCTTCTCATTGTTATCGGAGATCAGGCCCACCACCACAGTGTCATCATGAGCTGAACCGGGTCACACAGTCATGTGTGTACAGGGAGTACAGTAGGGGGCTAAGGACGCAACCCTGGGGGAATCTGTGTTCAGGGTGAGCTAAAACAATGTGAATATATTACTCTGCCACACTGATAACATCAGCAGACCGAGCTATCGTGCTCATAGAGTAACTAGCAAAATCAGTATTCAACAGGAAAAGCCCAACCATAGGTCATAGACAATCTAATTCAAAGCATTTCAATTAAATGTTGCTTCCGAGCACAGTTGTTGTCAACATACCGTTATTGTTCCATTATTGTTTGTTTTCTCTCGCAAATATCTGTGAGAATTACTGCAAAATTTTCCCACAAAGTTTGATTCCATTGTGGTCCTACCCCTGCTGATTAGTTTTATAACCGGTGCCTGGACAGGAACTGTGTAGGAAGGAACTGCAGATGTTAGTTCACACCGAAAATAGACACATAATGCTGGAGTAACTCAACGGGTCAGGCAGGGTCCCTGGAGAAAAGGAATAGATGACGTTTCGGATCAAGACCCTTCTTCAGACACATGTTTCGGATCAAGTCCCTTCTTCAGACTACAGACTTCAGATTCTGGTCTGAATAAGGTTAAGAATCTGGTTAAGGATAAGGGGGAAATCCTTTAGGACCGATATGAGAAAAACATTTTTCACACAGAGAGTGGTGAATCTCTGGAATTCTCTGCCACAGAAGGTAGTTGAGGCCAGTTCATTGGCTATATTTAAGAGGGTTAGATGTGGCCCTTGTGGCTAAAGGTATCAGGGGGTATGGAGAAAAGGCAGGTACAGGATACTGATTGGATGATCAGCCATGATCACATTGAATGGCGGTGCAGGCTCGAAGGGCTGAATGGCCTACTCCTGCACCTATTTTCTATGTTTCTATGTTTCTATGAAGAAACGTCCCGAGCTAAAACGTCACCTATTCCTTCTCTTCAGAGAAGCTACCTGACCCGAGGAGTTACTCCAGCATTTTGTGTCTATCCTCCCTGGAAAATAACTAATTGGTACTTTTGATGAACAATCTTGAGACGCGATGAAAGGTAGGGAAGGTAGTGGTAGGGAAGTTCTGGGAGAAGTTTCTGAGGAACAGGATTAAAGTCCACTCAGAAAGATAGGGACTGATTGAAGAGGCTGGGTCTGATTAGAAGAAGTCATGTCTCCTACATCTGACTGAGGCTTTCTGAGGAGATAACTAAGAGAATTTATGAAGGCAGAGCAATGGCCATGGCTTACTTGGACTTGAGTTCTGGGCACCATGTTATAGGAAAGATATTGACAAGCTTGAAAGAGTTCAGAGAAGATTGACGAGGATGCTGCCAGGACCAGAAGGTCTGTGCTATGGGGAGAGGTTGAATGGGCTGGGTCTCTATTCCTTGGAACGCAGGAGGATGAGGGGTGATCTTATAGAATTGTACAAAATCATGAGAGAAATAGATCAGGTAGATGCACATAATCTCTTGCCCTGAGTAGGGGAGTCGAGGATCAGAGTACATAGGTTCAAGGTGAAAGGGATAAGATTTATTAGGAATCTGAGGGGTAACTTTCTCACATCAAGGGTGGTGTAAGAATGGAAGAAGCTACTAGAGGAGTTAGTTGAGTCTGGGACTATCCCAACATTTAAAAAACAGACAGGTACATGGATAGGACAGGTTTGGAGGGATATGGAGGGCGTATAAGCGCAGGCAGGTAGGACAAGTGTAGCTGGGGCATGTTGGCCAGTGTGGGAAAGTTGGGCCGAAGGACCTGTTTACACACTACATTACTCTCCGACTCTCACTGACTCTATGACAAAGTCATCCTTCATGGTAGGCTGCTCATAAGATCATTAGATCCTATCGCAAAACATAGGAGCAGAATTAGGCCATCCAGCTCACTGAATATGTTCCCCATTCCATCATGCTTAATCCATTTTTTGCACCCAACCCCAAACTCCTGCCTTCGCTACGTAACCTTTGATACCCTTACTTATCAAGATCTGAAATGTTTAAGGCACAAAGGTCCCAATATCGTTGGTAAATTGGTGAGGGGGAAGGAAGGACGTTGCGGTGGAAGGGGTGTTTTTGTGACTGGAAGTCTGCAACAAGTGGTGCACCACAGAGCTCAGGGCTGGAACCTTTGTTGTCTGTATTACTTTCATGACTTATACTTAAATGACTTTCATGAGAATAGGGGTGGCTTGATGAGATCGTTTTTGAGTGCATCGCAAAAAAAATGGTTGTGTTATAGTAAGCAGAACGCAGATCAACAGTAAATTTGGGTGGAGCAGTGTTGGATAGGATCATGAGGTAATGAGAGACACACAATGCTGTCTCTGTGGGTCAGGCAGCATCTCTGGAGAAAATTAATAGATATAAGGGCTCTACTGTTGCTGCAAAGGTTTAATGCAGGTAGGTGGAATTATCATTATTATTATCATCATCACAACTAGAGAGCAGTGCTGAACTACCATCTACCTCATTGGTGACCCTCAGACCATCCTTGATCAGACTTTGCGGGCTTTATCTTGCATTAAACGTTATTCCCTTACCATGTGTCTAAAACCTGTAAATGGCTCGATTGTAGTCATCTTTTGTCTTTCTGCTGAGTGGTTAGTCCGCACCAAAAAATGTTCACTGTACCTCGGTACACATGACAATAAACTAAGGGCAGCAAGGTTGCGCAGTGGTAGAGCTGCTGCCTTACAGCGCTTGCAGTGCCTGAGACCCGGGTTTGATCCCAGGTGTAAATTGTCCCTAGTGTGCGTAGGATAGTGTCAGTGTGTGGGGATCACCCATCGTTGCAGACTCGCTAGGCCGAAGGGCCCGTTTCCACGCTGTATCTTTAAACTAAAACAACTGAACAAAACTAAACTGTATAACTCCAGAACTGTGTCATGGATAGGCATCATGGTCGAGATGGATGAGATCGGCTGAAGGAGATTGTTTTCATTACTGAGTGATTCTATGATTCAATGATGAAGTCCATCTTTGGACAGACTCCTCTGCAGTTTAAATACTTTGGTGTGAAGCTGAAGCCAAATCAGTCAACTGCTACAAAATAAACCAGCCTTCCCCAGTCCAATGTGGATTTAGGCAGCGTGCCCTGTCCATACCGCTGGCAGCCGATCGGATTCCCACTTCAGCCACTGCCAAGGAGCATGAGATACATTGCAACGGGGATCTGAAGTGATTTAAGAAGTTGGCTTGGAGAAAGTCAAGTCACCTTGGGGTTCGCTTAAGAATATTTAGCTTTGATCGTTTCAGATTTTTTTTTTTAATTGATGCAGGACCTAATTCCTGTAATCAAATCAACTCAGTTATAGAGAAATCCAAATCCCCAGCTCCCCACTGACTTATCACACAAACCAATTATGGCTTTGCTTTATGTGTCAAACTCCAGTGCTTTTGGTTGAATGCCAAGCATAGCCTGACTCCAAGCCATAGCTGGGCCAAGTTTTAAGAGTACCCAGAAGACTGGTTGGATGTCCAATGCACTTTACAGATATTGCTGCTGACACATTTTAATGTGTGTAGAGAAAGTGGCGTCTGGCCAAGCCTTCACCAGGATGAGTTTGAAGTCTGGGTGCTGGGTCAAGTATGCGCCACGCCTTGCTCTATGGCTGTTTAAGGTGCGATCATCACTGGCTAAGAAGGCTCTTTTACCCGGGTAACAAAGAAAAGTCATTAAACTTAAACACAAGACATCTGAGAATTCTGTGTATAAGAGCGCATCGCATGTGTCATTAGAGTTATAGAGTCATGCAGTGTGGAAACAGGCCCCTCAGTCCAATTTGCCCCCACTGACCAACGTGTCCCATCTACAAAGCCGGAAGCCAGAGGATTGGGAAACTTTCATAGGACAACAGAAGGAAACAAAACGGGCAATACGGGTTGAAAAGATAAAGTACGAAGGGAAGCTGGCCAGGAATATAAAGAAGGTCAGTAAAAGCTTCTTTAGATATGTTAAGGGAAAAAGAGTAGCAAAGTCAAATGTGGGTCCCTTGAAGGCAGACACGGGTAAAATTATTATGGGCAACAAGGAAATGGCAGAAGAGTTGAATAGGTACTTCGGATCTGTCTTCACTAAGGAAGACACAAATACAATTTTTAAGATGTACCGGAGGACAGAGGATCTAAGGGGGTAGAGGAACTGAAAGAAATTTTCATTAGGCGAGAAATAATATTGAGTAGGCTAATGGGTCTGCATCCCAGGTCCTCAGGGAGGTGGCTCTAGAAATAGTAAACGCATTGATGATCATTTTCCAATGTTCAATAGATTCAGGATCAGTTCCTGTGGATTGGAGGATAGCTAATGTTATCCCACTTTTCAAGAAAGGAGTGAGAGAGAAAATGGGGAATTACAGACCAGTTAGCCTGACTTTGGTGGTGGGAAAGATGCTGGAGTCAAGTATTAAAGAGGTAATATTGGAGCATTTGGATAGCAGTAAAAGGATTAGTCCAAGTCAACATGGATTTATGAAAGGGGAATCATGCTTGATTAATCTTCTGGAATTTTTTGAGGATGTGACAAGTAAAATGAATGAAGGGGTGCCAGTGGATGTAGTGTATCTAGACTTTCAGAAAGCCTTTGATAAGGTCCCGCACGGGAGACTGGTGACTAAAATTAGAGCACATGGTATTGGGGGTTGGGTGTTGACGTGGTTTGAAAATTGGTTGGCAGACCGGAAGCAAAGAGTAGGAGTGAACGGGTCCTTTTTAGAATGGCAGGCAGTGGCGAATGGAGTGCCGCAAGGCTCGGTGTTGGGGCCGCAACTGTTTACCATATATATTAATGATTTGGAAGAGGGAATTAGGAGCAACATTAGCAAGTTTACAGATGACACAAAGCAGTGTGAACTGTGAAGAGGATGTTAGGAGGTTGCAGGGTGACCTGGACAGGTTGAGTGGGTGGGCAGATGCGTGGCAGATGCAGTTTAATATAGATAAATGTGAGGTTATCCACTTTGGCGGCAAAAACAAGGGGGGAGATTATCTCAATGGGGTTAGGTTAGGTAAGGGGGAGGTGCAGCAAGACTTGGGTGTCCTTGTACACCGGTCACTGAAAGTTGGCGTGCAGGTACAGCAGACAGTGAAGAAAGCTAATGGAATGTTGGCCTTCATAACAAGAGGATTTCAGTATAGGAGTAAAGAGGTTCTTTTGCAGTTGTATAGGGCTCTGGTGAGACCACATCTGGATTATTGTGTACAGTTTTGGTCTCCTAATTTGAGGAAGGACATCCTTGTGTTTGAGGCAGTGCAGCGTGGGTTCATGAGATTGATCCCTGGGATGGTGAGACTGTCATATGAGGAAAGATTGAAAAGACCAGGCTTGTATTCACTGGAGTTTAGAAGGATAAGGGGGGAATCTTATAGAAACATATAAAATAGTAAGATTAAACGAGCTTACCAGTTCGAAGTTTGATCTTTATTTTATGAGGAGTAACGTTGAGGGATTACGTGAAGAACCCGCCAGGATGCATGCGTGCCATTCTTCAATACAGCGGTGTGAAATCACAGATAACAGTAAATGACTGAACATAGTAAGATTAGAGAAGAGGCTACCAGTTGAACTTTATGATTAAGGGTGGGAGTGGAGGGCACGTTAGATAGAGCTCTAGGGGCTAGTGGAGTCAAGGGATATGGGGAGAAGGCAAACACGGGTTATTGATAAAGGATGGTCAGCCATGATCACAATGAATGACGGTGCTGGCTCGAAGGGCCAAATGGCCTCCTCCTGCACCTATTTTCTATGTTGCTATGTTTCTATGTAACTTCCTGGTAAATCTTCTCTGTACCCTTTCCCACTTTACATTATCTTTCCTATAACATGGTGCCCAGAACTGAACACAATACTCTAAATGCAGCCTCACCAACATCTTTCATAACTGGAACATGACCTCCCAACTGGATTCTATACTCTGACTGATGAAGACCAATGTGCCATAAACCTTTTTGACCACCCTATGTACTCGTGATGCCACCTTCAAATAACTATGTACCTGCATTCATAGATCCTTCATTCTTCACATCGCAAGGGCATACTGCTTAATTCCTCCACAGAGGACAAACTTGCCAAACCAGAAACCAATCTGGTAACGTTCAAATGATGTACATTCTTCCTTTGATAACAACACTAGACTATGGCACTAATTACAGGTGTAGATGGATCCAAGATGGCATGCAAGCCAGGCGGCTCTTTGTGTGCTAGTCTCAGAAGTGGATTTGCAATCACGCATCACATTTGCTTCATTCTTTTATCATGTATCTTTACTCTGTGGATTGCTAATCATGTATTGCCATTCCGCTGACTGGTCAGCACACAGCAAAAGCTTTTCACTGTTGCTCAGTAAACGTGACAATAAACGAAACACAAACTCAAACTCAAAACTCTGTTTCTATCTGTACTGGTGCTGCCTGACCCGATGAGCATTTCTAGAATTTCGCTTTTATTTCAGATTTCTAGCTGATGGCATGTTGGCCTTCATAACAAGAGGAGTTGAGTATAGGAACAAAGAGGTCCTTCTGCAGTTGTACTAGGCCCTAGTGAGACCATACCTAGAGTGTTGTGTGCAGTTTTGGCCTCCAAATTTGAGGAAGGACATTCTTGCTGTTGAGAGAGTACAGTGTAGGTTGACGAGGTTAATTTACCGGATGGCGGGACTGTCATATGTTGAAAGAATGGAGCGACTGGGCTTGTATACACTGGAATTTAGAAAGATGAGAGGGGATCTTATTGAATCCTATAAGATTATTAAGGGATTGGACACGCTAGAATCAGGAAACATTTTCTCGATGTTGGGGGAGTCCAGAACCAGAGGCCACAGGGGGTGGCCATTTAGAACGGAGATGAGGAAAAACATTTTCATTGGATGCATTCTCTGGATGCATTCTAGAGAGAGCTAGATAGAGCTCGTAAAGATAGCGGACTCAAGGGATATGGGGAGAAGGCAGGAATGGGGTACTGACTGTGGACAAAGAGCCAGCCATGATCACAGTAAATTACGGTGCTGGCTCGAAGGGCTGAATGTCCTACTCCTGCACCTATGTCTATTGTCATCCTTCCTTGTTACAGGCTCTAAGGTAGGAAACGCCTCCTCAAGTCATAGTCACACAGCACAGAAACAGGCCCTTTGGCCCAATTTGAAACAAGTTCATTCATGGATAACCCCTTGAGATGGACAGTCATCTCGTTTTCGAGGGGGTCCAACATAGAACATACAGCACAAGACATAACATACATAGAGGCTCTCATTGACCCACCTACCCACACACCAATCCCAAAACCCCTCCATCCCCACTTGTTATAGTTTATAACAATTGTTAATTGGCTTTACATATCCAATAATAACAATAGTTATGTGTTACAGCATAATGTTAATGCATAATACCATATACCACCTATCATACATCGTACGTTAATACATACTATCAACATTATTACATGGTATATTATTTCATGATATTGTGACATAATACAATATAAGACCTTGTTACATTATGCAATACAATAATACATGTGTAATGGCCATGCATATACAATAGTTATGCCAAATGTTCACATAGAAACATAGAAACATAGAAATTAGGTGCAGGAGTAGGCCATTCGGCCCTTCGAGCCTGCACCGCCATTCAATATGATCATGGCTGATCATCCAACTCAGTATCCCGTACCTGCCTTCTCTCCATACCCCCTGATCCCCTTAGCCACAAGGGCCACATCTAACTCCCTCTTAAATATAGCCAATGAACTGGCCTCAACTACCCTCTGTGGCAGAGAGTTCCAGAGATTCACCACTCTCTGTGTGAAAAAAGTTCTTCTCATCTCGGTTTTAAAGGATTTCCCCCTTATCCTTAAGTCACACACAGAGCAAGCTAGATAAAGGAGCTCGAAGACTCTAATACTAGAAACAGGTACATGGTTTTATAAGGAAGGGTAAAAGTGTATTTTTAAATAGACGAAATGAGCTAATAGTTCTTATGGTACTAGGCAGAGTGTTCCAGTCAGAAGGAGCTTTGAATTTAAATGCACGTCTCCCAATTTCTTTGTTAGTTCTTGGAATGAAAAAGAAGGGTTGCTGAATATGTCTTAGTGAATATGAGGGTGTGTATGGTAATAGGTCTTGTTTTAAATAAGAAGGGTAATTGAGGTGGATGCATTTAAAGATGAACTGGAACCAGTGGTAGCATCTTCAAGCGTTGGGGATAACCAGTTTAGAGTTTCGTACATAGAACAGTGGTGAGTTATATATGGACACCGTAAAATAAATCTGCAAAGACTATTATAAACTACATTAAGGAGTTGAAGATGTGTATCAAATGTATTCTGATAGACAATATCAGCATAATCCAGTGTTGGTAGTAGTAGTTGAGAGACAATTCTTTTTCTCATCTGAAAGGTGAAACAATTTATATGGCGGTAAAGAATAGCTAGATTACAGCTGAGTTTTTTAGTAATCGTCTCACTATGCTGCGTAAATGAAAGCGTTGGGTCGAGCCAAACACCAAGATATTTGAAGTTCAATACTTGTTCTAATGGTGATCCTTCATTAAATGATATAGTCAGATCTACAGAATTACCAAGGCCTTGTCTGGTACCAAATAACATACTGCATGATTTATTTTTATTTAAAATTAATTTGTTAAATAATAGCCATTTCTGAACAGAAGTAAGATCTGATTGAAGGGTTCTTTCAATTTCAGACTTGTTAGTACTAGATGTATATAGCACTGCATCATCGGCATATAGTTGTGTTTGACAGTCAGAACAGATATTAGGGAGGTCGTTTATGAAAATAGAGAAAAGGAGTGGTCCCAAGGACGAACCTTGCGGGACCCCCTTCTCAACAATTAAGGAATTGGATTGACTTCCATTAAAGGTGACACATTGGCGTCTGTTATGAAGGTATGAGTTAAACCACAGTAGATTGTTTTGAGAAAGACCAATAGAGTAAAGTTTATCAAGCAGTAGGTAGTGGTCAACAACATCAAAGGCCTTGGTTAGATCAAGAAAGATGGCACTGGTGAGTTTACCATCCTCAGAAGCAGTGAACACATCGCTGGTGAGTTTTAACAGAGCTGTAGTTGTGGAGTGATTAGGTCTGAACCCAGACTGGCATGGAGATAGAATGTTGAAAGTTGAGACATAATGTGATAGCTGGTTGAACACTAGTTTCTCGAGGATTTTAGCCACCGAGTTGATAATTGAGATGGGGCGGTAATTGTTAATATCTTGTGGGTCGCCTCCCTTATGCAGTGGAGTAACATTGGCACACTTCCATGCGGAAGGGAGGGTACAAGTTGAGAAGGACAAATTAAACAGGTCGCATAGTGGGTACATTAGAATATTAGCTCCTAACTTAATGAATTTAGTCTCAATACCAGCTGGTCCAGATCCACAATCATCCTTTAATTCATTAATAGCATGTTGAACGTCAACAGGTTTTATTTTTTGAAAAGAAAAAGAGCTTCTACGTGTAGAGGTAGCTGGAAAGTCACATATAATAGATGAGTCAAATACAGTAGAGCTACATACAGTGGAGAAGTGCTGGTTGAAAGCATTGGATATTACAGCAGGGTCCTGAATGATGTCATTGTTGACCCGAATCTGAGTGCTGATATTTTGATTTGATTTATTAAGAACATTATTTAGTCTTTTCCAAAACTTTTTGGGATTATGCATGTCTTCAGAAAGATGTTTTTTAAAATGACTTGATTTAGCATTACGTGTTTTTGTCGTACACTGATTCCTTAAGGACCTATATTTTTCCCAATCAGCAGGGTCCTTTGTTTCCCTGAAAGTCTTCCAGACTTTATCCCGCTCATTAAAAAGGTTGATCAAATCAGCACTAATCCATGGTAAATATTTTCCCTTGACTTTTATTTCTCTCCAGGGGGCATGCAATTCTCCAGCAATTCATCCATGCTGACCTAGGTGCCTCATCCAAGCTAGTCCCATTTGCTTCCGTTTGACCCATGTTCCTCTAAACCTTTCCTATCCATCCACATGTGTTTTTTACAGTCAGTGTAGATAGGCAAAACGTTTGCCATGGACATGTTGAGTGAAGTCCCATATCTCCGTTGTGCAACTCAATTGAATTGAATTGAATTGAATCCTTTATTTGTCATTCAGACCTTTCGTTCTGAACGAAATGTTGTTGCCTGCAGCCATACATGTAATAATAACAACACCCAATAAACACAAATTAACATCCACCACGGTGAGTTCACCAAGCACCTCCTCACTGTGATGGAGGCAAAAGTCTTAGAGTTACTGTCTCTTCCCTCCTCTTCTCCCTCTGCGCTGAGGCGATACCCCACCGGGCGATGGTAAGTCAGTCCCGCGGTTCAAGCTCCGCGGCCCGGGGGTGGTCGAAGCTGCCGCCCTCCTCTCCAGCGGACGCAGCTGTTGCCACGGGAGCTCCGGAAAACAGGCACCAGCCTGTGAACTGCGAGCTCCCGACGATGTCGTCCACTGGCCCGCGGCCGAGCCCCGGATTATAGAGTTATCGATAACTCTATAAACTGTAGCTACCTTGCTACTTAGTCACTGGGTTAATATGGTGTGGATTCAATGTCAATGTAAGTCAAACCAAGTTAAGATATTCCTCCCTCGATGATCTTAATGAAGATTTTTAATTACATTCCTGCTCACTCCATCATTACTTTAAATAATTCCACTTATATTTTAATCAACGATCTCAACAGAAAGAGTTTGGGAATATTATAATGCCTGTAAAGCGTTCCAAGTTATATATTTTCCGACAACGAATTCCAGGATGGCCAGGGAGTGGAATTGACAATTAGCCACCGTAAGCTTAGATTTGCTAAAATAGTGCGGCACAGTGGTGCAGCGATGGAGTTGCTGCCTTACAGTCAGGGATGTGGGTTGCAAACCTGTGCGTCTTTGAAGTGTGGGAGAAAACCGGAGATCCCGGAGAAAACCCACGCAGGTCACGGGAGAATGAACAGACTTTTGTGCTTTTTAATAAACCAGCATCTGTAGCTCCTTGGTTCCACGTAGAAGAAAGTGATTGTGGTCCGGAGGTCAAGTGAAGAAACTACTAAGGGCGGCACGGTGGCGCAGCGGCAGAGTTGCTGCCTTTAGGGCCTGTCCCACGAGCATGCGACTGCATGCGGCAAGCGCTACCAAACCGGAAGCAGGGGCCGCGCGGAGGTTGAGTGATCCTCGTACAGGGCCTGTCCCACCAGCATGCGACTGCATGCGGCAAGCGCTACCAAACCGGAAGCAGGGGCCGCGCGGAGGTGGAGTGATCCTCGTACAGGGCCTGTCCCACCAGCATGCGACTGCATGCGGTGAGCGCGACCAAACCGGAAGCAGGGGCCGCGCGGAGGTTGAGTGATCCTCGTACAGGGCCTGTCCCACCAGCATGCGACTGCATGCGGTGAGCGCGACCAAACCGGAAGCGTGGGCTGCGCCGAAGTCGAGTGATCCTCGTACAGGGCCTGTCCCACCAGCATGCGACTGCATGCGGTGAGCGCGACCAAACCGGAAGCGTGGGCTGCGCCGAGGTCGAGTGATCCCGTACGAGTTGACGTGAAGTTCGAGCGAAGTCCGTGGGAAGTTTGCGCTAGGCATACGGTGTCAAGACGCTGCGTATGGCATCGAGACGCTGCGCACGCCCGTCGAGGCAGTGCGTAGGGCCTCAATGCGGCTGCGGTCCGGCAGGCCGTTGCAGCGCGGAATTTTTGGACAGTGTCAGTTTTTCGGAGCCTCGCGCGATGTCGGGACCAGCTCCGCACAACTCCATATGGCTCCGACGATCGAAGTGGGACTGTCCCCGCGAGGCCGTACAGCTCAAGCGACCACGTTAGGTCACGCTTGCCGCATGCAGTCGCATGCTCGTGGGACAGGCCCATTACACACCAGAGACCTGGGTTCGATCCTGACTCTGGGTGTTGTCCGTACAGAGTTTGCACGTTCGCCCGGTGACCGCGTGGGTTTTCTCCGGCTGCTCTGGTTTCTTCCCACGCTCCAAAGATGTACAGGTTTGTAGGCTGATTGGCTTTGATAAAATTGTAAATTGTCCCATGTGTGTAGGATAGTGCTAGTGTACGGGGTGATTGTTGGTCGGCGCGGACTCTGTGGGCTGAAGGGCCGGTTTCTGCATTGTATCTCTAAAGTCTGAAAGTCTAAACCTTCGCCGCCAAGATTATACGCAGGGCAGCGACTTAACGAGGTTTGTTGGTTAGTTTTACTAGAAAACTACCATCATCCAGAAGATGAAAGACAGCGGATGCATAAGACCACCATCATCTCCTCCCTCCCCCTCCAAACTTGTCATTTACCTTAGGTGGTACAGTGGCACAGTGCGTAGGAGCAATGCTACCTCATTGCTCCAGAGGTAGAGGTTCAATGCTCACCTCTGATTGTGCAGAGTCTGCATGCTCTCGCTGTGACTACGTGGCTTCCTTCACATGTTCCAGCTTCCTCCCAAATCCCCGAAAAGTGCTAGTTGGTAGGTTTCCTGCGGTTAGGTGATCGGTGGTGTGGCCGGCTCGATTGTAATCACGTGTTGTCTTTCTGCTGACTGGTTAGCACGCAACAAAAAGCTTCTCACTGAACCTCGGTACATGTGACAATCTCTCTGCCTTAAATATATCCACTGACTTTGCCTCCACAGCCTTCTGGCAATGAATTCCACAGATTCACCACCCTTTCCTCCTCATCTCCTTCTTAAAGGAACGTCCTTTTATTCTGAGGCTATGGTCTCTGGTCCCAGACTCTCCCACTAGAGGAAACATCCTCTCCACATCCACTCCAACTAGGTCTTTCACTATATGGTACGTTTCAATTAGGTTACCCCTTCATCCTCCACTGAGTACATGCCCAGTGCCTCCAAACGCTCACCATATGTTCACCCAATCATTCCTGGGATCAAACCTCCTTCCTTGTTCTAAAACGACTTATGAGAATAATATGTTGTGTGAATAAATACTTCACTTTATTTTCCCGACCCTCGGAACTATAATTTAAATTAATCAATGATGTAATAGCTAAAATATTTTAATTCCCATCAGGAGACCTTCAAGCTTTGAGCTTCTAACATCACTGAGCCTGCACTGGCTGGAGTTTAGAAGAATGAGGGAGGACCTCATTGAAACGATCAGAATAGTAAAGGGCTTGGAATGGATGTGGAGAGGATGTTTCCACTAGTGGGAGAGTCTACGATTAGAGATCACAGCCTCAGAATTAAAGGACGTTCTTTTAGACAGATAAGGAGACATTTCTTTCGTCAGAGGGTGGTGAATCTGTGGAATTATTTGCCACAGAAGGCTGTGGAGGCCGTCAGTGGATATTTTTAAGGCAGAGACAGACAGATTCTTAATTTATACCGGTGCCAGAGGTTATGCGAAGAAGGCAGGAGAATGGGCTTAGGA
The DNA here is from genome assembly GCF_028641065.1 of Leucoraja erinaceus. Taxonomy (NCBI): domain Eukaryota; kingdom Metazoa; phylum Chordata; class Chondrichthyes; order Rajiformes; family Rajidae; genus Leucoraja; species Leucoraja erinaceus. The sequence goes on along the minus strand of NC_073378.1, from coordinate 35,908,718 downwards.
GGAAGAGATAGATCAGCCATGATTGAATGGCGTAGTAGACTCGACGTGCCAAATGGCCTAATTCTACTCCTATTCCTTATGACCTTCTGACCTGATGATCCACCACCCTTTGTGCGAAACAGTTACCCTCAGATTCCTATTAAATCTTTCCCCCTTCACCTTAAACCTATGTCCTCTGGTCCTTGTTTCACCTACTCTGGGCAAGAGACACTGTGCATCTACCCGATCTATTCCTCTCATGATTTTATGCTGTGGTGAGATTTGAATTTGAGTCTCTGGATGATTCCTTCCATCTGATGAATGACTGGTCACTTCAATGCCTTTAGTATTCTTTTAAACCATTTCAGAATGCACTCCAATCTTTTCATCATTCTGCTGTTTTGCAATGCCCATTGCAGTTATTGCTGCATCTATCATTACCCTGTAAACTGCTTAATGTCTGATCTTCGTGCGAGCAAGGAATTTTATAGCACCCTGGTGCATATGACTATAAACTATCTGAATCTGAATCTGAATCCAGTAACAGCTACACAACTACTGTACCAATTTGGTATGGTACTTTACTTGTCAAATGTACCGAGGTAGAGTGAAATTAATTTTTCTATACAGTTCTGTGCAAGTATCACTATATCTAAGGACTTGGAAACATATTAGATAAGCATCTCAGATACAGTACAAGTGTACAGCAGTGGACAGTGAGACAGTGTGCAGAATCTGCCAAAGATAGACACAAAAACCTGGAGTAAATCAGCGCGATACAGAGTAGTGTGGTGCCATTTTCTAGCCCCAGTTGTAGTAAGTCAAGGGATCTTGGCCTGACCATGAAGGTCTGCTGTCCAGGCGCATTGCAGGGACGGCCTGGCCAAGCATAGCTGTGCTGTCCTTCAACGCTGCTCCACTGCTGCAGGCCGCGTGCGGTCCACGTGCTCGGCCTCTCGGAGCGGTGCCTGGTCCAGCCGAGCCCCAGGCTGCTGCAAGGCCTCCAGCGGGCCCACTCCCCTGTCAAGGCCTATCTGCTCACCGGCCCTCCTTCTGACTCCTTCCTCACTGGGTGGGTGACCAAGCTTCCCAGGTGGGTTCCCAGGCCTTCCATGCATAGAAACATAGAAAGATAGGTGCAGGAGTAGGCCATTCGGCCCTTTGAGCTAGCACCACCATTCAATATGATCATGGCTGATCATCCTAAATCAGTAACCCGTTCCAGCTTTCTCCCCATATCCCTTGATTCCAGTAGCCCTAAGAGCTATATCAAACTCTCTCTTGAAAACATCCAGTGAATTGTCCTCCACTGCCTTCTGTAGCTGAGAATTCCACAGATTCACATCTCTCTGGATGAAAAAGGTTTTTCCTCATCTCAGTCCTAAATGTCCTACCCCTTATTCTTAAATTGTGACCCCTGGTTCTGGACTGCCCCAACATTGGGAACATTTTTCCTGCATCTAGCCTGTCCAATCCCTTAAGAATGTTATATGTTTCTATAAGATCCCTCCCCCATGGCAGGCGAGACCTCGGTCTGGGCCATCCGGGAGGGTTCCGGTGTGCAACCTGGGTCCATCATCCGCGGTGAGCGAGTGGTGCCTACCTGGTAGGTCGTCAGTCTGTGGCAGGCGAGTGGGTGAGGCCCCAGTCAAGGACGGGCAAGCCAGGCCTACCGGGTGGGTCCACCATCCGTGGTGGGCGTGTCGGTACCAACCGTGGTGGCTGAACTCATTCAGCTCAGCCAAAGTTACATAATTTAATATATTAGTTCAGTTAATAAATGGAAGTAAATGAATAAAGATTTCCCAACACGGTGGGGCAGCGGTAGAGCTTCTGCCTTACAATGCTCACAATGCCAGAGACGCGGGTGCGATCCTGACTATGGGTGCTGTCTGTACGGAGTTTGTACGTTCTCCCCGTTTGTATGTTCTCTGACTGCGGGAGTTTTCTCCGAGATCTTTGGTTTCTTCCCACATTCCAAAGATGTACAGGTTTGTTGGTTAATTGGCTTGGTGCAAATGTACAATTGTCCCCAGTGTGTGTAGGATAGTGCTAGTGTGCGGGGATCGCTGGTTGGTGCGGGCTCAGTGGGATGAAAAGGGCCTGTTTCCACGCCATATCTCTAAACTAAACTAAACTAAACTAAAATGATGCTCTCAATTTTATAGGAAACAAATGCATGAAATTAACAATCAATACATTTATCAAAGAGTGTGATGTCAATTAAAATTCTCACTACGGACAACATCCGTAGTGAGGATCAAACCCAGGTCTCTGGCACTGTAAGGCAGCAACTCAACTGCTGTGCCACCATACCGCCCTACTATTTGATTTGTTGTAATTCTACATCTTTTCAGCCACATTTGTCCATGGAAATGTTTTCCTGTTTGTTAGACAATAGACAATAGGTGCAGGTGTAGGCCATTCGGCCCTTAGAGTCTGAGACCCCAGAACAATCCCATAACATCAATAGCATCATCGAAAAGCGGGTCCCAACACAAACAGTTTGCAAAATATCTCATCCAGGTGGCAGATAAAACGGTGAAAGATTAAACTGCTTTTTCTTCCTGACTCTGTGTTGGACAGTTTCTCATGCGGATTCATGGGTGATTAACCTCTGACCAGATCACAAGTGAAATCAGGGTTTTTTTTAGCCTCCTTTGTGTCAAACTAGTTGTGACATCAAAGGTCAAAATTTCCTCATTTACTGTAAGCTTATTTCTCCAAATTATGTCTATGCATGCAACTTTCCGAGAATCCTTCAAGAGAACCAGAACAGAATCACATCCTAAAGCAGCCAAGACACGCAAAAAGCCAAAACAAGTCATTTGACCACATATGATGAAAGAATGGATCGACTGGACTCATATTCACTGGAATTTAGAGGGATGAGAGAAGGATGATATAGAAACATATATAATTCTTAAGGGATTGGATAGTCCAGATGCAGAAAAAAATGTTCCCTATGTTGGGGTAGACCAGAACCAGGGGGTCACAGTTTAAGAATAAGGGGTAAGCCATTTAGGACTGAGATGAGGAAAAACGTTTTCACCCAGAGAGTTGTGAAACTGTGGAATTTTACTTCGGAGTCACATGAGTGACTACGTGAAGAGCCCGCTCAGCACGCATGCGCAGCATTACGTTCAGCAGTGCAACAGCGGCCGCATCGGGAGTCAGGCGCTCCCGCTACGGGGTGAAAGAACGGACCGTCAGGTAAGCTCTGAGGTCGGGTTTTCTTTCACAGGGAGCCTTCTGCTTTTCAGGCAGAGAAGAAAGGCACTTGGACAAACCTGTCCCCCGCTCGACTCCACGGAGGAACGTTCCATCTGGGGGGGTGGCAGCAACAAGGGGGGGGTCTCTCCACCCGCCCGGGGGAGAGACAGCCACCTGAGCCGCATGAAGCGGCTCCTGGAGCAGGAGCTCCAGCGAGACGCGCTTCGTGAGGGGCGCTCTCGCAGGGGGAGTTCAGGCACTCCCTCCACAGTGCCTTGTGCACTGCCCATTGCTCCCTCCTTACCGGAGGGTAGCTTTGGTGACCAGGACTGGGCTGGTCAAGAAGAGGGGACGATGGCTGAAGATCTTGGGCGTATGCAAGAGGTGCAGGAACAGGAAGAGCTGCTAGGTGCTTCATGGCAAGCATTGATCTTAAAGATGTTTACTATTTAGTACCATTCACAACGATCATCGCAGATACCTGAAATTTACCTGGATGGGGAAGCAATGGCAGTTTAAAGCGTTACCCAATGGGTTCACATCAGCCATAGATTATTCACCAAGATACTAAAACCAGCTCTGGCAATATTCAGAAGACAAAAACATATTGTCATGGCATATCTTGATGATATCTTAAATAATAGGCAAAACCATGGAATTGGCTATGTTAGCTGTATCAGCTACCAAACAGTTATTCGAAACCCTGAGATTGTCTTACATCCAGATAAATCTAAGTTGAAGCCATCCACAATCATGGACTACTTGGGCTTCACAATTAATTCAGTCTATGTGACTGTAACATTGCCAAGAGACAAAACAGTTGAATTGGCACAATCATGCAACAATTTAATGGTCAATGAACTACCAACTATTCGACAAGTAACAGAGTAATTGGGAAAATGGCAGCAGCATTTCTGGTTACACAATTTGGACCTTTGCACTGTCAAAATTTACAAAGAGCAAAGGTACAGGCACCAAAATGACATACAGGTCATTATGATCGTGTCATGAAGTTACCCACTGAAGCAATATCAGAACTACAGTGGTGGGCAAAAAACGTTTGGCATAGTTTCAGCCCTATTATCATCACTAACTCTACATTAGTTATCCAAACAGATGCCAGTGTTCAAGGCTGGGGAGCAACTAACTCTATATCCAGCACAGGTAGTAGATGGACTAACCCAGAGTCATCATTACCACTTACACTGGGCATTAATTATCTAGAGATGTTGGGTGACTTTTATGGTTTAAAGCATATGCACAAATATGCATCACTTACATGTACGGTTCCAAATAGATAATACTACGGTGGTGGCCTACATTAACCATATGGGCAGCATAAAATCGGTATCATGCGACAAGTTGGTCAACTCTGAGGTTGAAAATACATATTTGGATATCAGCAACTTACCTGCCAGGTAAGCTAAATACAGTGGCAGACACCAGGTCACGTAAATTTAATGACAACATCGAATGGATGTTAAACCCCAAAAAATTCGCAAAAGTGATCCAGCAATATGGCACGCCAGATATCGATTTATTTGCATCAAGGCTAAATCACCAGATACCTATGTATGTCGCTTGGGAACCAGACCTTGAGGCAGCAGCGGTAGATGCGTTCGCGCTGGATTGGGGAAATTCTTCTTCTATGCATTTCCTCCCTTCTGCCTCATCAGTCAGGGACTACGCACAATAGAAACGGACTCTGCTTCAGGTATTTTGATAGTAACCGACTGGTCTATGCAGCCATGGTTCCCAATACTCCATGACATGGTTGTTGAAACTCCGATGGTATTCCCCAGTGACCGAGTTATTAACATCCAGTGTCGGGCACAAGCCACCCGTGCCATGGAAAAAATCAAACTCCTGGGTTGCAGATTCTGCACAAACCACTTCTGGGACTGGGATTATCAGAACAAGCCATCGAAACCATGTCAGCATCCCTCCGAACATCCACTAAAAAACAGCACTTGTCCAGCATCAAAAAATAGGAGAAGTACTGCTTGGATACAGGGACCACCTACTCAAAAACCAGCTCCAGGACAACAGGCCATGGGGTCCCACCCGTTGGTGGTCAAACTGATGAAGGATATTTACAACTCTAACCCCCTAGACCAAGGCACACCCATACATGGGATGTCAGTGTGGTCCTGACATATCTCAGGGGATGGCCACCAGCCAGATCCCTCAACCTGGAACAATCTATGCTCAAAATACTCATGTTGATGGCACGTGTATCTACACATGGGTCCAGTCACTACACCTATTGTGACTGGACACCATGCTCACAGCTCCAGACCAGATCTGTGTCGTTATCCAGGGAATGATCAAACAGAGCAGACCAGGAACACCTAATCCACTCGTGGAATTCCGGGCTTACCAGCCAGAAACATGGTTATGTGCCATGACCCACCTACTATCCTACATAGACACAACCAAAAATATTCGAGGGAGATGAAAAGCCTTGTGGGTCAGTCATAAAAAACCTTATGGTCGGGTGACGAACCAAACCATTTAGAGATGGCTCAAGCAGGTGCTAAAAGCTGCTGCGATAAACACTAACATGTACAAATCTCACTCCACCAGGGCAGCATCCACATCGACGGCTGAAAGAATGGACGTGCCTATAGACCACATCCTGGCTACAGCAGGATGGTCGGGGGGGAAAGACCGTTCAGAAATTTTATAATAAGCTGTTGGCAAAACCTGCTTTATTTTGCCGACATTTTTTTTACAGACTGCAAATATTTAATTTAAGCCCAGGGGAGCAATTTAATTTCTTTGTTGTTATTGTTAAAAAATACCATTGTGTTTTTTCTACAAACAGATTCATTGGTTGATTACGATAACACACTTCCTCCCTCAAGGACTTTGGCAGTGAGTGAAGTAATAACTATTACACAGTTTGAAATCACAGAGCTTTGAAGTCTTCACGTAGTCACTCACGTGACTCCGACGTAAAATAGTAAGATTAAACAAGAACTTACCAGTTTGAAGTTTGATCTGTATTTTATGAGGAGTTACGATGAGGGATTACGTGCCCTCCGCTCCCACCCTCATTAATATGGGTCGACCTGATAAACTGATGTCTCCTTTTATTTAGTATGTTTACTTCAATAACTGTGTCTATCTGTAATTCCACACCACTGCTTTGAAGTATGCCGCGCTGAGCGGGCTCTTCACGTAATCCCTCATCGTAACTCCTCATAAAATGCAGATCAAACTTCAAACTGGTAAGTTCTCGTTTAATCTTACTATTCTCCGCCACAGAAGGCAGTGGAGGCCAATTCACTGGATGTTTTCAAGAGAGATTTAGATGTAGCTATTAGGGCTAATGGAATCAGCCCAACATACCCATGCTAACCAAGATTGCATATCTACGCTAGTCCCACTTGCCTATGTTTCTAAACCTTGCGTAAGAAGGAACTGCAGATGTTGGTTTGTACCGAAGATAGACTATGTTTAGTTCAGTTTGGTCTGCATTTCCTTTGTGTCAATTGTTTTCAGTGGCGTGCATGCTTAAAGGGTTGTCTTTCATTTTCCAGGCATAAGAATACAAGGGCAAGAACAACTCACAGTAAATGCTGTTTGAAGTGCTGTTATTGTAAAATTGTTGTGATATTTCAACAAAGGAAGTGCAGACCAAACTGAACTAAACATAGTTTGGGTTTCTGTGGCGAACATTAACTGCTCGAGGGGAAAGACTCTGTGTCAATAGTACTTTACACAGCAGGCATATGTGGCAATAAAGTATCATCACCATCAGGTAACTGGAGGAGTGATCTGTAGATTGATGCAGTAGCCTAGCATACGGCAACATTAATAGTAGAATAGGGGCCAATTTCAGATGTTGGGTATCATGTTGCAAAGAAGCAGCATACAAAGACCTGGAACTGTATTATTTCAGAGGACAATGATACTCTGGAAAGCCCAATAATGAAATAGATACTATCTATTTAAGTTGATTTTAATAACAAATTGAGTCAAATGGTCATGGGTTTGAATTTAACTCCAGGGAGCATAGTAGAAACACTTAGAAATACTCTTCGAAACTCCTAGAAATGTGCAGCACAGTGGTGCAGTGGGAGAGTTGCTGCCTTACTCGGGTTCGATCCTGACTACGGGTGCTTGACTGTACAGAGTTTGCACATTCTCCCCGTGACCGCGAGGGTTTTCTCCGGGCTCTCCAGTTTCTGCCACACTCCAAAGACTACAGGTTTGTGTGCTGATTGGCTTGGTATAATTGTAAATTGTCCCTGGTGTGTTTAGGATAGAGTTAGTGTAGAGCGATCATTGGTGGATGCAGACTCGGTGGGCCGAATGGCCCTTTTCCATGCTGTCTCTCTAAACTAAACTAAATACAAACTTTGGGTTTATCATAATCATCATAATCATAATCATAATTTATTAGCCAAGTGCGTTTTGCAACATACGAGGAATTTGATTTGCCATACAATCATACTAATAAAAAGCAACCGAACACACAAAATACATTTTAACATAAACATCCACCACAGTGACTCGTCCACATTTCTCACTGTGATGGAAGTCGAAAAAAAGTTCAATCTCTTCCCTTCTTGTTCCCCCATGGTCAGGGGCCATGAACCCTCCGTTGACGGAACGATCTTGACTCCTGTAGCCGGCAGCGGGTCATCCACATTGGGGCGACCAAGCTCCTGCATCGAGGGGATGTCAGCTCTCCATGCCAGGCGATCTGACCCCGGGTCGGGACTAGTCGAAACCTTCTGCTACTTTGGAGCTCTCGACTCGGTCACTTCCGAGACTGCGAGCTCCTTGATGTTCAAGTGCGCAGGCTGCGCTTGGAGCATTGATCCCAGGCAAGGAATCGGCTCCGATGGTAAGTCCACGCCCCCGCGGTGGGGCTCATAGTCAGTCTCGAGCACGCTCTCCAACTCCATGAAGTTAGGCCGCAGAGCGACCGGAGATACGACCCGGAAAACAATCGCATCTACAGCAAGGTAAGAGATGAAAAAAAAATTTCCCCTGACTCCCTCCCCCACCCCCCCACATAATACAAGCCAGAGAACATTAACACTTTTAAAACACACTAAAAATATATTTTTTTAAATGAAAGGGCAGACAGACTGCTGGCGAGGCTGCCATCGCGGCGCCACCCAGCATATCACTCCTATGTCGTACACAGGGAACGTTACTCCATTAGAGGTGGTATCCTATTGATGGAATTTTAATGGGATCATTAGCGTTAATCCCAGCAGGATATAAAAATATCCCTTGCTCTAGTCGAAAGTGTAAAGAGATTATTTCTCCTTGATACCTTGACCATTAAAACAAGCATCAGTGAAGGTGATTATTGCACGACCATCACAGTGCATACTTTCGGTGTGCAGATTGGCAGTCATATTCTACATATTTCAATATAGTGCTTAAATAGTGCATAGGAGTGATAGGCAGGTACGGGATACTGAGTTGATGATCAGCCATGATCATATTGAATGGCGGTGCAGGCTCGAAGGGCCGAATGGCCTACTCCTGCACCTAATTTCTATGTTTCTATGTTTCTATGTAAATGGCTCCGCAGACCTTTGGAATTCCTGAAGTCAGGAAAGGTTGTGTCTAAATATCACTCAATAAGGGGCTGCACAGTGGCACAGCGGTAGAACTGCTGCCTTACATGCGCCAGAAACATGGGTTTGATTATGACTACAAATGCTGTCTGTGCAGAGTTTGTACGTTCACCCCATGACTGTTTGGGTTTGGGTTTTCTCCCACAGTCCAAAAAAAGTGCAAGTTTTTAAGTTAATTGTTTTCTCAAATATTACAATAGTCCCTTACACAACTACCTTCTCCAGCTTGTTCCATACACCCACCATCCATTTTGTGAAAAATCTATCCCTCAGATTCCTATTAAATCTTTCCACTTGACCTTAAACCTACGTCCTCTGGTCATCGATTCCCATACTCTGGGCTAGATACCTTGTGAATCTACCCGATCTATTCCTCTCATGATTTTAAACACCTCTATAAGATCCCCCCTCATCCTCCTGCACTCCATGGAATAGAGACCCAGCTGACTCAACCTCTCCTCTGAGCTCACACCCTCCAGTCCTGGCAACATCCTCGTACATCTTTTCTGAAACCTTTCAAGTTTGACAATATCTTTCCTATAACATGGTGCCCAGAACTGAATATTCTAAATGCAGTCTCACCAATGTCTTATACAACTGCAACATGACCTCCCAACTTCTATACTAATACTCTGATTGATGAAGGCCAATGTTAACTTGTGCTGTCAAACATTTTACTTGTACCTACCAACGGTTAAAGTGCACTTTGTCAGATTTTAATAAAGGCCATTTCTATACATTTATACAATGTAGAAATGACAGCAGTTTTTATCCATAGAACCCCCATTTCAGGGCACCATGATGTTTGGGACACATGGCTTCACAGGCGTTTGTAATTGCTCAGGTGTGTCATGTTTAATTGATTCCTTAATGCAGGTATAAGAGAGCGCTCAGCACCTAGTCTTCCTTCCAGTCCTTCCATCACCTTTGGAAACTTTTATATTGTTAGTGTGAGGTCTTTGTCCCAAGCATTATGGAGGGCACTGTATGGAACTGAAGCCCTAATCCAGCAAGTCTTCACAGCTTTGTGTATTCCAAAGTTGATTGTGCCAAACCATCCAGTTCCAGCCCTGCAATTGCTGAGCAGTTTCTTTACCAGTGAAGAGATGGTAATTTAGCACTAGCTCTCAGCAGCAGACCATGTGTGAACAAGGCTGCAGGCATGCTTGGTTTATCCCGACAGAGCTTGGCTTGAATTAGAAAACGTCCAAGAAAGAAAAAGAGAATTTTAAAACACCCAGAGTACGTTCCTGGTTCTTTTATAAGAAGCAAGATGCTGAGTGTGGGAAAAGCAGCTGACCAGATCAGTCAGGCCTCACCTTTGATCTCCTCCCTCCAGACTTGGGTTCAATAAGTGCTTGGAAAACACTTTATTATAGATCTCCTGACTGTGTTCTAATTCTGCAGCATGCTTTGCCGTCCAGTAAAATGTTGACATTGCAGGGCTTGAAAGACCAGATTTTTAGAACTGTTAACATTTTTTTTGTTTAAATGTAGATTGAAACAACAGGCTGTCAATAATCCTACAATCAGACCTTTCTCAAACGTACCACATGTGTGTTGCTTTGTAACTGTCCTGCAGCATCAATTAACTGCAGGGTCTGGGAATTTTTGGATGTGCTCTTAGCTTCCCTTTCACTTCTCTCTTGCTGTAGACCTCCTGAACCCACAGGATTGTCAGTGTCATGACATATGGCAAAATGCAAACCCCTCATAAGGCCAGCAAGCTCAAACAGTGGGTGGCATGGTGGTGCAGCGGTAGAGTTGCTGCCTTGCAGCACTTACTGTGCCAGAGACCCGAGATCGATCCTGACTATGGGTGCTTGTCTGTGTGGAATTTGGACGTTCTCCCCCTGACCTGCGTGGGTTTTCCTCAGAGATCTTCGGTCTCCTCCCACACTCCAAAGACGTACAGGTTTGTCGGTTAATTGGGCTGGTAAAATTGTATATTGTCCCTCGTATAGGATAGAGTTAGTGTGCAGGGATTGCTGGCCAGTCTGGACTCGGTGGGTCCAAGGGCATGTTTCCATGCTGCATCTCCAAACTAAACTAAACATTTGCCATTCCTCCGGCCACTTCTCCAACTGAACTGAAAACTTAGATATCCTTCCTCATTGTCTACTACACCACCAATGTTGTTGTCATCTCCAAACTAACTAGTGCTATCCAGTCACATCATACTATATCTGAATACATTCATTTGCTGTGAATGGCATTTGCAGGGACCCAAATAGATCTTCTCACTGAACACTAAATAAAATAGATGCAATTCAATTTTATTAGTGTCTTTTAAATGTTGTTGTTGTACCTGCGTCTACTACCTCCTCTGGCAGCTTGGTCCAGATACGCAATACAAGCATTGAGATTTTTATGGTTTGCGTGGAGAAGTTTTGTTTCGCTATCCCATGCACCCATCGGTCTGTTCACCAAAAATTTGAAGGGCAGCATAATGGCACAGCAGTAGATTTGCTCCCTTTCAGTGCCAGAGACCCGAGTTCGATCCTGACTACGGGTGCTGTCGGTACGGAGTTTGTACGTTCACCCTGTGACTTGTGTGTGTTTTCTCCGAGATCATCGGTGACTTCCCGCACTCCAAAGACGGTTTGGCTTGACTAAATGTAAATTGTCCCTAGTGTGTGTAGAGTAGTGTTAGTGTATGGGGATCGCTGGTCGGCTCGGACTTGGCCAGAGGAAGGGCACATTTATACAACATCCGCGAGACAGTACTTTGATAAAGTAGCTGCAGAATCTGTTTTGATTCTGAATTTAATATAACTCCCTAATTGAAATGGAAATGGCCAGCTTTAAAGCCGGAAGCCCTGAATGTCTATATGAGTTCCCCAGATCTTTTGTTGCAGTACTGGGTGATATCAACGGAGAACTGGAGCACAGGAGGATGAGGGGTGATCTTATAGAGGTGTATAAAATCATGGGAGGAATAGATCGGGTAGACGCACAGTGTCTCTTGCCCAGAGGACATAGGTTTAAGGTGAGGGGGGAAAGATTGAACAGGAACCTGAAGGGTAACTTTTTCACGCAAAGGGTGGTGGGTGTTAGATTTAGCTCTTAGTACTAATGGAATCAAGGGATAAGGGGAGAAGGCTGGAACGGGGGACAGATTTTGGATGATCAGCCATGATAATATTGAATCGTGGTGCTGGCTCAAAGGGCAGAATGGCCTGTTCCTGCACCTATTTTCTGTGTTTCTATGTGTATGGAACCAGCAGCCAGTAGAGGGAGTTGAGGCAAGAACTATCGCAACGTTTAAGAAACATTTATTCAAGTACATGGATAGGATAGGTTTAGAGGAATATGGGCCAAATGCAGGTTGGTGGGACTAGTGTAGATGGGAAATGTTGGCCGGGTTGGGCAAGTTGGGCCGAAGGGCCTGTATCGATGCGGCAAGGCTCACTGGCTATATGACTAACTCTGGAAACACTGCACCAACAGCATGGAAATTGAGCATTTAAGCTAATTGGAATATCCCAGCATCCCAGCCACACAGCAATATGTGCCAGACACTGATTCCAAACCTACCACTTCTTTCCAAATGAGACAAATCTTTGAGTAAAAATGAGGGGGGTGGGGGGGGAATCCGAAACTTAGCATTTCACACGCATGTAATCTCGGTGCAATTGCAAATATTTGACCCAAGCCCTGGTTTTGTTGCAGCGAGAGATGGAATCAACTCATTGAAGAATGAATTCAGTTGGAATCACAGTGGAAATCTATTGAAGGGAAAGGATATCAATAGCTGGCTGTATCCTAACCATTTTTCCCATGTCGACTCTTGTGAAAATGACAGATGTTGATGCCAGATGTTTGGATGAGAGGGCAAAGGGTTAAAAAAACTAGCTTGAATTTTTGAAGAATGTAATCATGCACAGAATGTGATGATTCAAAGACTGACAAATATTTATATGGAGCTGAGTTTGTTTTAGGGGGGCCTTATTAGGAATGTCATGTTATAGGTTACTTGACATACTTATTTTTTTCAATTGATAACAACAACTTCCAGAGATTGAAGACATTAACACAAGGCAACCAGAGTCACTGTTCACTTTTTATCAGATGTGAATCTAATGGCTAAAGAAGCCAGATATCCCTACAACAATCAAAGATAGTTCATAAGTTTGAAAGAGATAGGAGCAGAATTAGGCCATTCGGCCCATCAGGTCTACTCCGTCATTCAATCATGGCCGATCTATCTCTCCCTCCTAAACCCATTCTCCCGCCTTCTCTCCATAACCCCCGACACCCGCACTAATCAAGAATCTATCCATCTCTGCCTTAAAAATATCCATTGAGTTGGCCTCCATAGCCTTCTGTGGCAATTAATTCCACTGATTCACCACCCTCTGACTAAATGAAATTCCTCCTCATTCCCTTCGTAAAGGAACTTCCTTTAATTCTTAGCTATGACCTCTGGTCCTGGACAGTTCCAGTAGTGGAAACATCCTCTCCATCCTCTCCCAGTATATTTAATATATTATTTTAATAATATTGTTATTTATATATTATTTTTATTTATGAAATATTTTGTTTATTATACACTATATTGTTTTTTATTATATAACGTGAAAATATATATGAAATTACAAGTCATGAAAATTGCAAAATTAAATTAATAATTTGGAACCAATTGCAGAAAAGGAAACATTATTTGCAAATATAATTTAATTAACTTGTATGTTTGCTAATGCCCCTGTCCCACTTAGGAAACCTGAACGGAAACCTCGGGAGACTTTGCGCCCCACCCAAGGTTTCCGTGCGGTTCCCAGAGGTTGCAGGTGGTTGCCGGAGGTTGCAGGTAGTGGAAGCAGGTAGGGAGACTGACAAAAACCTCCGGGAACCACATGGAAACATTGGGTGGGGCGCAAAGTCTCCAGAGGTCTCTGTTCAGGTTTCCTAAGTGGGACAAGGGCATAAGAAGAAGTGTTTTTTCTAGAAGTGACAAGGGGCAGCCTAGTGACATGACGGTAGGGTTGCTGTCTCACAATCAGGGAACCGGGTTCGATCCTGACTACGGGTGCTGTCTGTGCATAGTTTGCACGGTTTTCTCCAGGTGCCCCGGTTTCCTCCCATATTCCAAAGTTGTGCAGGTTTGTAGGTAACTTAGCTTGGTAAATAGTAAGATTAAACGAGAACTTACCAGTTTGAAGTTTGATCTTTATTTTATGAGGAGGAACGTTGAGGGAATACGTGAAGAACCCCGCTACGGCGCATGCGTATCATCCTTCAAAGCAGCGGTGTGAGGTCACAGATACACTATAATGACCTAAGATAGTAAGATTATTAAAGAGATACCAGTTTCAGATATGACCATATGAGGGTGGGAGCGGAGGGCACATATTCCCTCAACGTTCCTCCTCATAAAATAAAGATCAAACTTCAGACTGGTAAGTTCTCGTTTAATCTTACTATTTTACTTCGGAGTCACGTGAGTGACTTCGTGAAGATTTCAAAGCTCTGTGACCTCATGCCGTGCAGCGAGTCCATGCTTCACAACTGCCTTGGTAGTTTGGGAGAAATTGTTACTGATATTCAAGAAATACATTCATACCAATTTTTAAAGGTAAATGATAAATAATATTATTAAATCAAATCATAAACCTTGTAAGCTTCAGGTATAAATTATATAGAACTTAAAATTTTTCCTTGCGAAAAACGTTTCTTCATTCGTAACTTGTTTGTTGTAAAATCTCTGAAACGTTTTCTCTCTGATGACCATCCTGCAATCCTGAGGATTTGGTCCATCGATACCTTGAGGCGATTAGCTGCCGCAGTAGCTGCAGCCGTAGTGGAGTGAGATTTGAATACATAGTGTCCACTCCCGCCTTTATTAAGCCATATCTCAGCCACCGCGAAATGGTCTGAGTCGAGACTCTATGGTACGGCTTCTTATGGCTAATCAAAAGAGCCTTTTCATTGCCTCTGATAGCCTTAGTTCTGTCAATATATAACTCAATGTGTTTCACTACACAGAGGCGTTTGTCCTGCGGATAGGCTATGACTTCTATGACCTGACCCGCTGATCCTGGTCTATTTTGCTTAATAGGGTCCCTGGATCCCAAATATCAAACTTCCTGTCGCCACAGTCAAGCTATCCAATCTTAATTTCTGAAATGACTGGACTCTTTGCGCTGTGACCAGCGCCATTAGCATTACCATGTTTATAGTGAGTTGGTTCAGAGTTAAAGCTGTAGCCCGCAACCAATCCCTAGCATGGTTAGAACCACACTCACATCCCAGATTTGGCTGTATCTAGACCTTGGTGGGCGGTGTTAAAGATGCCTCGTAACAGTTTTACTACTAGAGGATGTGCGCCCACAGCCTGTCTTTCTGTGCCTTGCCATAAATAACTCAACAATGAACTTCTAGCACTATTCCATCGTTGACAGTCGATCCAGCTCAAGGTTTTTCAAGTGAGTGCCCTCAAGTTTGAAGGTCGAAGACAGTTGCTGAAAGTAACATCAGTAGGACAGGTCCTTAACTCAGTTCACTGATGATGTATTAATATATAACTCTCGTGCCAACTGAAAGTATAGCCATAAAGGCGTTGCTTTCAGAGATAAATGATAATTTTCAGTTAGATTTTGCTGTCTAAGCAATGCCAAGGCTGGTTTAAGAATTTTTGTAAATAATGTAAGAGCTGACGTTAGCCTGTTTGGTAGCGCCTTGTATTGCCAAGGCTATCCCATCCGTTAAATTTCAAAACCCGCCTGTGTTCACCTCTGATGGGTACCATATAGTAAGCATCCTGAAGATCAATATTTGCCATACAGTAGCCCGCTAAACTAACTCTGTAGCAGTGCTAAAAAATATCCATTTTAAAATGAACATATTGCACAAAATTGTTAAACGTTGATAAATCAATAATAATACGGGAAACCCCCATGTCTCTTATGTCTAATAAATACGTTTTAGACAAATTCCTGTTGTTCATGTTTGGTCATTTCAATTACTCTTATAGTGAACAACCTTTGTGGTTCTATGTGAGCTTTAGCTCGTTCTAATTTGGTAAGTATGTATAGTATGTATAGTATGTTGTACTGGAGGGTTTCGTATGAGTATAAACTCTATCAGATATCCCTTAATACTGCTAAGGATATATCTCTCCATAGTTATATTACACCATGCTTCCAAATGAAATTACAACCTCCCTCCAACTTCCGTGCTCCTTATTAATTCTGGAGGCACAGACCCACCTACCTCCATGGTTATCGGTGGAAATTTAGTTACTTTCTTGGTTTCAACCGTGGTTGCGGAGGGCCATGAGGTTGAGGGTAGGGTAGATGTTGAAGTGGATGCTTGCGCATCTTCCACAGTGGGCGTCCCGGGCCAACCCCTAAAAAAGGACGCTGCTGCTGGTTACCTCTGGCCTCTCTCCAATTTCTCGTACTATAAGAATAAGTACTATCTTTATTAGGAGGCCCACAAGGTTGATAACGTTTGCCAAGATATCCTATGGCCGCTCTGATTAGGCCCCCAAAGTCTTGGCCTCCTCTTCAAATCTTTGACCTGTGTCGACCGGTCCCCCACAAACAACAGGGTTTGGGGTTTTATAGCTTTTGCTTGCACAGGATTGCAAACTGGATCCAGAGCTGGCTGAATAGCCCCCTTCCTAATATTATTAAGTTCAAATTGAACGTTGGAAAAAACGCTAAAGCATCATTATGGTCATTCGTCATGTCTATGTTCTCTAGCGTACGGGCCAAGGCTGTTATGCCCGCTGAGAGACCTTTCCGAGCGTTTTGAATTTTTTATCCTGACTCCTGATACCTGACCAACGTGTCTCCAAATACTTCGGTTAACACTGGCCACATTCAGAGCCCCACAATTTCCTGGAGGTAAATGTTTTGCCAACACCTCAGCAAAGGTATTTGCTTGCAGGTGATGTGCAGACATGTAGCCAATGCTGGCAGCCATCCTGGCCTCTAGATCTTTGCCAGCCTGTTCTTGCTTAAAGTATTACCCAACATGTCCAGCAACTTGGTTTTCTCGTCCTCCATATGTGAATGTGTCTCCATCTCTAGTTCAGAATCTAACACAAGCAGCCCTTCAACACCCTCTTCTGAGGAGGATGAAATGTCAAGCAGCCCTTTATGGTAATCTGCTGAGGGACTTACACCTTTGCCTCTGTGGCTATCATGGATATCCTGGAGCCTGTCACTCTGGAGAAGTTCCTCCAACAACCGCTCCAGCCCACTTACGTGCTCTCGGGCACTAGTCGATCGCGGGTGTTTAAATTTATCCAACCGCTCCTGCCGACCTTCGTGCCACGGTTTTGCCGCAGCCGGTCCCCATGCCTACAGGCACTGGTCGTGCCGTTTCTCGCAGTCCCGGTACTCCCCGGCACCTGTCGCTGACGGCCGAACCTGCTGCAGCCACTCGTACCGGTTTCCCAGCTCCACAAAAGTGGCCGCTGCTGGCTGCGCTATATCTTGCAGCTGCTCATCCTCACTCCGGTATCGGTAAGTATTATCCGGAGGCTGTTTCTCCACATCACTTTCGCAGTGATGTCTTTATTAACACTGGCAGCCATCCTGGCCTCGAGATCCTTCCCAGTTTGTACTTGTTGGAAAGTACTGGCCCACCATGTCCAGCAACTTGTTTTTCTCCCCTTCAATAGGGGAAGGTGGCTCCATCACCTCTCAGATTCTGACCCAGTCAGACCTTCAATACCCTCCTCAGAGGCGTCTGATATTTCATGCAGCCCTTATGGGAAACTGCTGTGGGACACATATTTTTTGCCCACTGTGGCTATCCTCCATATCCCGGAGCCTGCCACTGTGGAGAATTTCCTCCAGCAACCGCTCCAGCCGACTTACATGCTCTCGGGCACTAGTCGATCGCGGGTGCTTTAATATATCGGACCGCTCCTGCCGACCTTGGTGCTCTCGGGCACTAGTCGCATGCGGTATTTCCCGCAGCCGATCCCCATGCCTACGGGCACTGGTCGCTTTTGGCCGCCCGATATAACTATGCCGCTCCTTGCAGTCCCAGTACTCACGGGCACCTGCTGGCGACTGATCATCCTGCAGCCACTCGTACTGGCTTTCGAGCTCCCTGCTCCGGTACTGGTAAGTTTTATCCAGTGACTGCTCCAAATCCCCATCACTTTCACAGTAACGTAGTTTTCTCTTTGCCTTCTGCCCGGCCAAGAAGTTAATTTTGCCAGCGCGGGAATAAGTCAGGCACAGCTCTCCATCCGAGACTCCTGTGCCTCCTGACTTACTTGCTGCACCTTCTCCGCAGCCTCCTTCGCGTTACTCTGTCCATTCCTAGAAATTCAGAATGCAGTGCAACTAACCTGTTAATTCCAACCACTGGAACCGCCCCTGGTGCTCACACACTGGTCCCTCGTGGTTGTTCTGCAGCCGGTCAACCCGGCACCAATGCCCTCAGCACACTGGCCGCTCCTGGCTGCTAGCTCTCGCCGCTGGGACCGACACTGGTGCTTACAGCACTGGTCCCTCGCGGTCTTCTGCATCCGTTTTTCCCCCCAGCACCAATGCCCCCAGCACTGGCCGCTCCCAGCTGCTCGTTCTAGCCGCTGGGACCGACACTGGTGCTTCTCTGTAGCGGTAAAACCCTGCAGAAAAATGCCCCAAGCATAGGCCACCTGCGGCTGCTCGTAGGGCTTCAACCCCTCTGACCAAACCCTGTACTCACGGTACTGGTCGCTCGCCCTGGTCCTCCAGCCGCTTCAATCGGCTCTGATGCCGCTAGCGACTGCATCCAACCCAGACTCGCCTGAGTCTGGAAACCCCCGGGATGTGTTGCTTCGCTTCCCGCCCGGCAGCAGTGAATGTTGCCGGTGCAGGGAGCGACGTCGGGCACAGCTGTTTCCTCTCCGGAGGATTTGCGTGCCGTCGGCTGCTGGTGATGTTGCTGGCTGCCCGCTGTCTCCGCGGTTCTCCCCTCCAGCCTTCCCGCAGCTTCTTGCATTTCCTACCTGCAAGGTAAGTGGGAAAACTTTGCAGTCTCTTACCTGCTTCTTTCCATTTCCCTCTAGGGAGACGTCCTCTCCCATGTCTGACTCGCACAATGCGTCTAGCGATATGACACGCATGCGCCGTAGCGGGGTTCTTCACGAAGTCACTCACGTGACTCCGAAGTAAAATTGCCCCTATTGTGTAGGATAGTTTTTGGAGATACAACGTGGAAACAGGCCCTTCGGCCCACCGGGTCCATGCCGACCAGCAATCCCCGCACATTAACACTATGCTACACCCACAAGGGACAATGTTTACATTTATATCAAGCCAATTAACCTACAAAGCTGTATGTCTTTGGAATGTGGGAGGAAACCGAAGATCTCGGAGAAAACCTACGCGATCACGAGGAGACCGTACAAACTCTGTACAGACAGCACCCGTAGTCGGGATCCAACCCGGATCTCTGGTGCAGCATTTGCTGTAAGGCAGCAACACTGCCGCTGCGCCACATGTGACCGCTGGTTGACGTTGACTACATGGGCTGTGGCCTGTGTCCACGTTGCATCTCGAAACTAAACTAAACTTTATGAATGTCACACCATGGGATTTTTTATGTTGAGCAGACAGATAGGACTGCACTTTATTTTAATCTAATTTAGTTGAGAGTTAGAGCACGGAAACAGGTCCTTCTACCCACCGAGTTCGCACCGACCAACGATCCTCGCACACTAATACTATCCTACACAATAGGGACAGTTTACAAACTCCATACAGACAGCATCTGTAACCCAGATCGAACCCAGGTCTCTGGTGCTCTAATGGGCCTGTCCCACTTAAACAATTTTTCAGGTGACTAAAAAAATCGGCGACTGTCAGAGTGGAACAAATACGCACATACACACGTCGCTTCCTTCACCAGCACGTTATGCAGGCGGAGGACGGGGATAGCGGGGGGAGCCTGCCTGAGTAAAATTCATACAATGCAAAGCCAATGTGATACAGACACACACCGCGCTGAACAGGAAGGTTGGCGCTGTAATTAAGACGGTGAAAGCACAGTGTACGGGAAGGGTCACGTAGGTCCTTTAAAAGAAGGGGGGAGAGGCGGGGAGAGGGGGCGGGAGAGAAGGGGAGAGAAGGAATGGAGACAACTATTAAGAAGCCAGAGATACACGGCTGTGAAGCTCGGCGGACATTTAACATTACCGCTCGGTTATCCTTGGTTCTGAAAACTACTGTTTACGGTATTTTTTCCCAATGAGCCATTGAAATTCACCGGTCTGCACCGGCTACAACCTACGAGAACCTTCGACCCCCTGGCAACCCACGAGGACTTCCTGGAGACCCAACTAAGGCACAAGAATTCTCGCTACTCTCCATGGCGGCTTCATTCTTGTCGCCACTAATTTTTCAACATGCTGAAAAATTCACAGTGACCATAGTGAGGCCGCGACTATTTCCCGGAATGTGGGAACTCCTCACAACCATGAAGGCGACTCCCCGGCAACCACCCGTGAACATGTGGCGACCTTGTGGCGACCGCATAGTCTCCTGAAGTCGCCTAACAAGTCAACTAATTGGGACAGGCCCATAAGGCAGCAACTGCGCCACTGTGAGCTCTTCCTTAGAAATAAACTGATGTGCCTGGCTATTGTGTTCAAGTAAGACCTGAACACAACTTCAAAGTCAGAGGAGAATACATTAGCACATACCACCTTGAAAGGAAGCCAGTCCAAGAGCCAGCTAGCTCAAACAAAAACATTGCACCTTCACATCATTGTAAAAACCATTAATAGTCGAGCCACAATATAGATATCTGTCTTGCCTGAGAACTCCCACAGAAACCTTTACACCAGAACAGAAGCACAATAATAGTTTTAAAAATCAGCCTCTCTTGCAACGCTATCCCATTGAGAAAAGAGAAATGAAACAGACAACACTAAATAATAGAGGTACTTAAAATGCCTGCAGTTTGGAGCTGTATTATTATTTAAAGCTGTGAAAATTGATTGAATTTAATGAAATAATTAATTTACATAATAAAAATAAAATGAAATTAACACGTGCATTTTAGCTACATTAGGTTATATTAGGAGTGAAATGGCTGGTATACCCAAATTTCAGAGCAATGTTGTTTACTTTATGAGCTAATATTTATTGACAGCAGCTAAGGAACAAAGCACTCAGTGCAATCCAGTAAAGTCATTCTAACTAGAATATATTGCTGGAAGATGAAGATATTCCTCTGGAGGTACGAAGAAAAAGTGTTGTGTTGCGGGATGGATTTCTCCAGAGCTCAGCTGCTTGAGTTTCAGAAGCATCGGCAGTAGTTTGCTCATGGTTCAAACACAAGGATGGCTTTTCATTCCAGCTTTCAAGTTTTTGATTGAAACAATGCCAGTCGATTATTCCTCTTAATGACCTGCCTTAGCCAATCCAAAGAACAAATTTAAACAAGGCACCAAACTTAGACCTTAAGATTGAAACTGCATTTGGTTTAGTTCATTGTCACGTGTACCGAGGTGCAGTGAAAAACTTTTTTGTCACGTGCTAACCAGTCAGCAGAAAGACAATACATGATTACAATCGATCCATGACAATAGAATAATGTTTAATGCAAGGTAAAGACAGCAAGTCCGATCAAGGATAGCCCGAAGGTCATCAAAGAGGTAGATGGTAGTCCAGCACTGCTCTCTGGTTGTGGTGGATGATTCAGTTGCATGATAACAACTGGCAAGAAACTGTCCCCAAATCTGGAGGTGTTCGTTTTCACACTTCTGGACCTTTTGCCTGATGGAGAGGGGAGAAGAGGGAGTGGCCAGGGTGTGACTCGCCCTTGATTACGCTGCTGGCCTTGCCGAGGCAGCGTGAGGTATAAATGGAGTCAATACAAGGTTTGTGTGATGCTCTGGGCTGCGTCCACAATTCGCTGCAGTCTTGAATGGAGCTGTTCCCAAACCTAGCTGTGATGCATCCCGATAAAATGTTTTCTATGGCGTATCTGTAGAAGTTGGTGAGAGTTGTAGGGGACATGTCAAACTTGCTCAGCCTTCTAAGGAATTAGAGGTTCTTTGGATCACATGAATCAAAGATTCCGATGTAAAATTAAGAACAGAAATATGGATTGCATCTCCAGAGTAAAAAAAACTAGTTATTGGGTGATCTACTTTTAGAAAATCAAGGAGTACCACTCATTATCACAGAACAGTAAGCACACAGGAACAGGCCCTTTGGCCTCAATATCTATGCCAGGATGTGGTGCCAAGTTAGATACAACAGGCTGGAGTAACTCAGCGGGTCAGGCAGCATCGCTGGAGAAAGAAAAGGTTAAAAGTTAGAGTGCGTGTGATCCAAGGGGAGATTGCTAATTGGATAGAAAATTGACTTCATGGAAGGAGGCAGAGGGTGATGGTGGAAGGTTGCTGGAGGCCTGTGACTAGTGGTGTGCCTCAGGGTTCGGTGCTGGGCCCACTGCTGTTTGGCATCTATATCAATGATTTGGGTGAGAACGAGCATTTCATGTTTGGCAAGTTTGCAGATGATACAAAATATGGGTGGTATTGGAAACAGTGAAGATGGTTGTGAAAGAATTGTAGCAGGATCTTGATCGGTTGGCCAGGAATGGTTGATGGAAATGTGCGGTATTGCATTTTGGAAAGTCTAACATGGACTTACACAGTGAATGGTGGGGCTCTGGGGAGTGTTGTAGAGCAGAGGGATTGAGGAGTGCTGGTACATGGTTCCTTGAAAGTGACGTCGCAGGTAGATAGGGTGGGCAAGAAGGCTTTCGGCATTAGTAACATTAGCAAATTGGCAGATGACACAAAGCTGGGTGGCAGTGTGAACACAAAGCTGGGTGGCTGCTATGAGAATGCAGGTTGACTTGGACAGGTTGGATGAGTGGGCAGATGCATGGCAGATGCATGTTTAATGTGGATAAATGTGAGGTTATCCACTTTGGTGGCAAAAACAGGAAGGCAGATTATTATCTGACTGGTGTCAAGTTGGGAGAAGGGGAAGTACAACGGGATCTGGGGGTCATTCATCAGTCACTGAAAGTAAGCATGCAGGTACAGCAGGCAGTGAAGAAAACAAATGGCATGTTGGCCTTCATAACAAGAGGATTTGAGTATAGGAGCAAAGAGGTCCTGCATTTGTACAGGGCCCTGGTGAGAGCACCCCTGGAGTATTGTGTATAGTTTCGGTCTGCAAATTTGAGGAAGGACATTATTGCTATTGAGAGAGTGCAGAGTAGGTTCACAAGGTTAATTCCCGGGATGGCGGGGCTATCATATGTTGATAGAATGGAGCGGTTGGGCTTGTATACTCTAGAATTTAGAAGGATGCGAGGGGATCTTATTGTAACATATAAGATTATTGTGGGATTGGACACGCTAGAGGCAGGAAACATGTTCCCGATATTAGGGGAATCCAGAACGAGGGGCCACAGAATAAGGGGTAGGCCATTTGGAACATAGACGAGGATAAACTTTTTCACCCAGAGAGTTTGTGGAATTCTCTGCCTCAGAAGGCAGTGGAGGCCAATTCTCTGGATGCTTTCAAGAGAGAGTTAGATAGAGCTCTTAAAGATAGCAGAGTCAGGAGATATGGCGAGAAGGCAGGAATGGGGTACTGATAATGGATGATCAGCCATCATCACATTGAATGGTGGTGCTGGCTCAAAGGGCCGAATGGCCTACTCCTGCACCTATTGTCCATTGCCTATTGTCTATTGGCACATTGGCCTACCCAGCTTGACAACATCAGTCAGGTATTGAGTATAGAAGTTGGGAGGTCAAGCATAAGATGTTAGAGAGACCACATTTAACAAATTGTGTTCAGGTTTGGTCACCATGTTATAGGAAAGATGTTCACGCTAGGAAGAATGCAGAGAAGATTTACGAGAATGTTGTCAGGACTCAAGGACCTGAGCTATAGGGAGAGGTTGAGCAGGCTAGACTTTATTCCTTTATTCCCTGGAGGGCAGGAGGATGAGGTGTGATCTTATAGAGGTGTACAAGATATTGAAAGGAATGGATCGGATAAACACTCAGAATCTCTTCCCCAGCGTGTGGGAATCAAGAACGAGAGGACAGATGTTTAAGATGGGGAGGAAAGATTTAATATTAGCTTGAGTGGTAATATTTTTACACAAAGGGTGGTGGGTATACGGAACGAGCTGCCAGAGGAGGTAGTTGAGGCAGCTACTATCTTAAGAGGCATTGGGATAGGTACATGGATAGGCTAGGTGACGTCAGGTGGGACTTGTGTCAATGGGGCATGTTGCTTGGCATGGGAAAGTTGGGCCGAAGGGCCTGTTTCCTCGCGTATGACTATGATTCTATGGCATCTCCAGCAAGCAAAGAATTAGTTACTGTGAGCTCTGCTCTTAGAAAATCAAGGAGCAGCCTCCACCAGTAGTGTCATAGAACAGTAAGGCTCAGTTTTCATTTCCATAAGACCATAAGACATAGAAGCAGAATGAGGCCATTCGGCCCATCAAGTCTACTGCACCATTCAATCATGGCTGATCTATATTTGCCATTCCACTCCATTCCCCTGCCTTCTCCCCCTAAACCTTGACACCCTTACTAATCAAGTATCTGTCAATGTCCGATTTAAAAATACCCAACGACTTGGCCTCTACAGCCACCTGGGGTAATGAATTCCACAGATTCACCACCCTCCGGCGAAAGAAATTCCTCCTCATCTCCACTCTAAAGGTACACCTTTTTATTCTGAGGCTGCGGCCTCTGGTTCTGGACTCTTCCCTTGCTGTAAACATCCTGTCTATGTCCACACTACCTTGGCCTTTCACTATTTGGTAGGTTTCAGAGAGATACCTCCAGGGTCATAAGGTCATAAGTGATAAGGGTAGAATTAGTCCATTCGGCCCATCAATTCAATCAAGAACTATCTCTCCCTCCTAACCCCATTCTCCTGCCTACTCCCATAATCTCAGACACCCTTACTAATCAAAAATAGTAAGATTAAATAAGAACTTACCAGTTTGAAGTTTGATCTTTATTTTATGAGGAGTAACGTTGAGGGATTACGTGAAGAACCCGCCAGGACGCATGCGTGTCAATCTTCAAAGCAGCGGTGTGAAATCACAGATAACAGTAAATGAACTGAACATAGTAAGATTAGAGAAATAGGATATCAGTTGAACTTTATGATCGAGGGTGGGCATGGAGGGCACGTAATCCCTCAATGTTACTCCTCATAAAATAAAGATCAAACTTCAAACTCGTTTAATTTTATTATTTTACTTCGGAGTCACGTGAGTGACTACGTGAAGATTTTAAAGTTCTGTGATTTCATGCCGTGGAAACGAGTCCAGGCGTCATACACAGCATAAGTGGGCCAATGATGAGTGAACATTAATATAGCATTCAGACATGACATAGATATAGACATGTTGATGCTATTAATGAACAATAGTGGGAATCGTAACCTCCCTCAACCTGGATGAAGTATGAACCATACCTAACATAGAGTTGGCAAATACCCCCGATCTGGCAATGGGTTTATTCTGAATATTTGTACAGATTAATAGTTTGACCATCCTGCAGCAGCTAGGATGTGGTCCATAAGCCTGCTGCTGAGGTATAGTGGTCCCGGTAGAGTGGGACTCAATTTCAATGTACACTCCTGTATATGCCAGATCCATTTAACACTCTGGAGAAGATTTGTAGTGATTCCTTCTAACGAGGTATTATGTAACTAACAATATTGCTAGTCAGAGTCTATGAGGCTCTTCGGGACCTTGACATATTGGTGTTGATGCGAGATCACACGCAACCCAAGGTCCATGGTATATGCAACATCTGGTTTGGTCTGTGTCCCTGTCTACTCTGCTTTACTAATCATAAACAAAACATGTTATAATAGCCCACAGATATGATCATTCTATCCAGTGTAGCAATGACTGGACCCGTAGCGCTGTACTCAATGCTATGGCATAACCACTAGTACGTGAGTTTGACCAGGACAGGGATGTTGCTGGTGCCTATCGGCGAAGTGACGTAGCACAATGTTAACAACCCATATCTCTGTGTCCCTAGGCCTAGGAGGTTTTTTGTTGACGATACCCTTCAGAATCTAGATGTCAGAGGGTGAGACCGGAATGAGTGGTTTATATTCTCTGCAGCCAAATGATGAGGAGGTACTTCAGGCACAGTAAATGGAATTTAACGATGTTATAATCCCATAAAACTGAATTTTAATGTTTCAGTCATCCGTGCCAAGTTCAACGTAAAGAAGAATAAACAATACATCCCATCTCCTATTCGGTTTGTTGCTATTTGGTGCTATCCCTGCAATCTGCAGTGGGTACTCCTAATACTTATGGTTAGACAACCCGAGCTGCAGGAAACGGTCTCTCAGAGTCTGTAAGTCTATGAATTAATTATATCATGCAGAGCATGGTTTCAACATCACAACTGAACCAGCATCTTTTTTATCCGGAAATAACCGTGTGGTTTTATGCTCATTCCCCACATCAGCGGGAATCATGGGTATATAACCCAGGCAGGGACTATGAAACCTGGAAGCGGGAATCTTGCTGAATTTTGCAAGACCCGTCTATTGAGGCCAAATGGAGGAAGACATAAATCCCTTGTGTAGTGAGAATGCACCCTTTGCCACTAATATGCCTTGTATTTTTTGCAACTGTTGATTGAACCTGGATGCAAGCATCTTAATCGTTAGTGTTCCATCGATCCACAATATTATTAAATGCTTTCTGATCACACATACATTCTGTGTTGTCATTGATTTTGCATAATAATACACCAGTGCTAAATGCGATTAGGTAAAACTATCACCGGAAACGTTGCTTTGATTGTACCTTTGTGATTAACATATACCACCACCAAAGTGTATCACCTTGGACTTGTGCATGCAGATTATGCATATCCACATGCCCTTTAATGCACAAAATGCATCTTGTATCTATTGGCAGTTGATACCATAACTGAACACTTGATAACTCATGCTAATCCCATCTGCCTCCGTAACTAGAGATGGTATTAGTAGATTTCCCATCTTTGGGCAATAGCATCAGTTTGGAAATGACTGAATATTTACAGATGAGAGGTTTTTAGTGGAGCAACGTTGAATACTGTTCGTCCATCATTGTGACTTTGTTAGTTTCAGCTGAGAATAGCAAGGGTCTAATCTTTTGTCTCAGAGCTGATACCAGACAAATAAATCGTTTGATTGTATCCCAAATATCAATAGTTTCAGTTGGTATCAACTTAATTTGAATTTAACTGGACGGGTGAGAACCTCAATTTCTCAAATATAGCTATGTGGCTGATAAGGCTAATTTAGTAAAATACAGTATGTTCAATATCATCCAGATTGGCCAAGCCACTTTTTTGTTAGCTCTGTGCAGTCGAAGCACTGATAGTGATTTAGTAATAATCTGGAAACTGAAGTTGGCCCATTTTGCAACGCTACTGAGTGTATCATTGCCTCATCCAGTTAAATTTCAAATATCTTCTGTGAAAGGAAATGATCACATGGAAGTTATTCAGAAATGTCTAAACTGCACATGCGGGTTGAGGCTGTTGACATTGATCAGTCCTCATCCCATATTGTGAGCCTGCCTTGAAAGGCAAACTCCACCATACCGGTTGTGCAGTATAAACTAATCTTATGTTATCCCAAACCAGTGTAAAAATTCAAACTAGTTTAAGATTACAAACTTGTATCTGTGACGGGAGACGTCCCCAATGTGGCTCCATACCTTTATCTGGATGGGAGGACTTATGCAACCCGACCCAGGAGCTGCCTCAACCATGTGTGCATGATTTTGCACTTCTGCTCCTGGGGGGTAGAGGAGCTCGAATACAGGGTTGGCGCATCTTCCAGAAAGGCCGTTCTGGGCTATGGCCTAAAAAAGACCTTTGTTCTGGTTGTACGGCCTTCAAGCTTTCACCAGCTTCAGTGCATCGTGGTTTGCTGGTGGGTGCTGTCGCCGTAGATGTGATGTCTTGTGTGATGATGTGGCTTTCCTGAGCCCGATGGCCCTCGTCGAGCTCCTGCTGCTGGTTGTGTTGTTCCTGCACCTCCTGCACACTTGTGGTTTCTTCAGCCAAACCCCTGTCTTCAGAGTCAGCCCAGAAGTGATTCCTAATGCTCCCCTCTGTCGAGGGAGATGCATTATGCAGCCCTCAATAAGGTGCTGCCTTGGGCGTCCTAGGGCCCCATGGTGACTAGACTCCATATACCGGAGCATGTCACATTGGAGCTTCTGCTCCATCAACCGCTCCATGCGGGATATGCGATCACAGTTGCTCCCGCCGGCGGTGAGTCTTCACAGCCCGACTCGTCCGAGTCTTCGCCCTGTCCGACTTCTGCTTGGCTTTCCCGTCAGTCTGTGGTGGCGATTCCGACTGTGCAGGTACCAGGTCGGAGGCTGCTGATCAATAGCGATCCAGGTGCTGTCTACAGCTGCTGACTGCCCGCAATTCCGCGGTCCTCCGCAGTCATTCTGGATGTGGTACATTCCTGTAACATATTCTCACAAAACAGCACACAACGACCTTCGAGTAAGGAATTTACCGGCATGTCCTTTTTAAACTTTCTGCTGCAGGGCAACGCTCCTCCCGAGCCTGGTCTCGTGGTCATAGTTTGTTACAGCTTGGGTTCCCTCTGTGGTCCTTGTAGAAAGGCTTCCATTGCGGGTATTTCTCCCCCGAGCTTTCTCTCCGCAGTCCCTTATAGCAGGGCTTCTCCGCGATGTTCTCCAGTCGGGGCTTCCCCCCCCCCCTCCCCCTGATCTGGGTATCCCCGCAGTAACTGCAGCCGGGATATCCCAGCGGTCCCTATAAAAGGGATAGTCGCATTACAAAGTCGGGGGGGGTAGGGGGGGGTATCCTGCTTCGGGGATGTGGGGGGGGGGGTGGGGTATATGAAGCCGCTGGCTCCACCGCCAGCGGCTCGAAGGCGAGTCCACCGCCGCCCGCTCCCCGTGTTCTGCGGTCTCCGGAGCGGTTTTCCAGGTGCCCCTGATAACAATATGAAGCCGCTGGCTCCACTGCCAGCGGCTGGAAGGCCGCTGGTTCTACCGCGAGCAGCTCAAAGGTGAATCCACCATCGCTAGCTACCCGCATTCCGCAGTCATCCGAGCGCCTAGGTCCGTGGGCTGGATACCCCATGACCAGGTTACCTGAAGTTCGAGACTGGGGTCTCCCCTCCGTCCCGACTTTGCCCCGGACTTTTAGCAGGACCTCCAAGTAGGGGTTCCTGCAAGAAGATTTAACCTGAAAGTTTTTCAATAACTTACCTCAGGTCTGTTGCTGGCAGGAGAATCACATTCACCCTGCCAGTCCTCACGCAATGCGATAGACGATATGACACGCATGCGTACTGGACGGGGTCTTCACGTAGTCACTCACGTGACTCCGAAGTAAAATCAATCTATCTCTCCCTTAAAAATATCCACTGACTTGGACTCTTGGAGGATCTTCCAAGGTCCTCCAAGGTAGGGAAATGTCACTGAGTCTCCCGAGGCAGATGAACCAGTGGACTGTTGCATTGACTTTCAGCTGCTGGTCTCATCACAGCACACTGCCCAGGTCTTCAGTCTGCCAATTCTGGACCAGAGCCAGTAGGGAAGGCTTCCATCTATGGTCACTGAAGGATGTCCCCATCTGAAACAACTCTGAAACAGGCCCAAGAAAGACACAAAATGCTGGAGTAACTCAGCGGGACAGGCAGCCTTTCTGGATAGAAGGAACAGGTAACATTTCTGGTCAAGATCGTCCTTCGGCTAACTGAATCCACGCTGACCAGTAATCACCCTCACACTAACACTATCCTACACAACAGGGACAATTTACAATGTACAGAAGCCAATTAACCTACAAAGTTGTGCTTATTTGGAGTGTTAGAGCACACTGAAGCACTCACGGGGAGAACGTACAAACTCCATACAAACAGCACCTGTAGTCAGGTTCGAACCCAGGTCTCTGGTGCTGAAAAGCAACAACTCCACCACTGCGCCACTTGCTCTGCGACAACCAGGACAGATCCGCATTGGTGGGCCATCACCTACAAAAGTCTGGGACAACCAGAGGAGAGAACAATCATGATTCTACCCTTTCTTTCTCCACGAAGGAAAACAGAGAGAGTTCTCACTGGGAAATACTATGTCTCCAAGTCACACGA
The DNA here is from genome assembly GCF_028641065.1 of Leucoraja erinaceus. NCBI lineage: Eukaryota > Metazoa > Chordata > Chondrichthyes > Rajiformes > Rajidae > Leucoraja > Leucoraja erinaceus. The sequence goes on along the minus strand of NC_073378.1, from coordinate 35,878,798 downwards.
GGGACAATTTACAATCAAACAATGGATGTAATAAAGCTGGCCCCATGAATCCATCTCGCCAATTGTGTAGAGGGAGGAAAGGGAAAAAACACAGGGAGAAAATTACAAATGCTGATGAAAATTTTGTTTCCGTAAACAACCACCTCAGCAAAATTGGCAAAGATTTAAAAATAGACACAAAATGCTGGAGTAATTCAGCAGGACAGGCAGCATCTCTGGAGAGAAGGAAAAGGGTGACGTTTCTGGTCGAGACTGAAGAAGGGTCTCAATCCAAAACGTCACCCATTCCTTCTCTCCAGAGATGCTGCCTGTCCTGCTGAATTACTCCAGCATTTTATGTCTAGCTTCGATTTAAACCAGCACCTGCAGATCCTTCCTACACAGATTTTAAAATGATCAGTTAGATGTTTGATCATTCTACTGCCATAGATGCGGGAAACATTCTAAGAGTGAAATTACATTTGAATACCATCAGTAATGCTTTTCCCACTCGACTTTAGTCAACCCAATTAAAATAATCTGCAATTCCTCTCTCCTTTCTCTATTTACCGCATCTAGCTATCTTTGCAATGAAAGAATGCCGTTTGTCTCAGTTAATCCATGCGATTTCAGGATTAATATTTTCACTCTACCCTACAGAATAGTGAAAGGCTTGGATACAGTGGATGTGGAGAGAATGTTTCCACTAGTGGGAGAGTCCAAGACTAGAGGTCATAGCCTCAGAATTAAAGGACGTTCCTTTAGGAAGGAGATGAGAAGGAATTCTTTAGTCAGAGGATGGGTGAATCTGTGGAATTCCTTTCCACAGAAGGTTGTGGAGGCCAAGTCAATTGATATTTTTAAAGCAATAGATAGATAGATTCTTGAATAGTATGGGTGTCAGGGGTTATGGGGAGAAGGCAGGAGAATGGGGTTAGGAGGGAGAGATAAATCAGCCATGATTGAATGGTGGAGTAGACTTGATGGGCTGAATGGCCTAATTCTGCTACTATTACTTAAAGGCCTGTCCCACTTGGGCAACCTAATCCTCGATTTCTGGCGAGTTTGCCCTCGACTCATACTCGCAGCATGGACGACATGAGGTCGTAGGAGGTCTTCGTAACTCTCCTTCATGCTCGAGAGTGGTCTCTGCATACTTGAGGCCTCAGCTAGGCCGTGTAGTCGTAGATAGTCTTCATCATAGTCGAAGGGAGGTCGAAGGAGGTCGTCTTCACACTCCACTATTCCGTGTCCAATTTTCGCAAAGTTAGCCGTAGCTAGTCGTAGCTAGTCGAAGCTGGTCTTCAACATAGTCGAAGGAGGTCGAAGGAGGTCTACATAGTCGAAGGAGGTCTTCAACATGTCATTTTTTTCAAACTCTTCTAAACTCACCAATTAGGTCGCCCAAGTGGGACAGCCCCTTTATGACCTAATGGCTTATGAACATGGGCCAACATCTTTATTGGAACATGGGCTTTAATTTTATATAATTAAACTGACGGAACGTCAGTACAAAATCCCAAATGCTGAAGGATATATATAGTATTGGATATTATACAATCCCACTACAGTGCGTTACTAAAACAGACACAAAGTGCTGGAGTAAAGGACCTGTCCCACTTTCACGATCTAATTCACGACCTCTGGCAACCTTAAACGTGCTAAAAAAAAATCAAAGTCGCAGTAACCTACGACCTCCTACAACTTTCCACGACTATGTTGAAAACCTCCCTCGACTATGAAGAAGATCTTCTTCGACTATGTTGAAGACTGGCTTCGACCATGTACGTTTTACTGCTGTTTGCAGTAGCCCTTTTGCTTCTGTAACCTTTATAGAAAGGTAGAAGGGGAAGAGCAAGGGTGAAGAGGAAACACAAGAGGTCAATGGGAGAATGGAGATGATGTGATGGACTGTCCCAGTACACCAGATGATTGGAAATGGGTGGCGCTGGGCTTTGACAAAATATGGAACTTTAAGCACACATGTGGAGCAGTGGATGGCAAGCATGCCATTCTTGTACCTGTCCCTCGTACAGTTTGGCATTCTGCTGGAACCATTCCTCAAGGTCCCCCTCCTGCTGCCTTGTGAAGGTGTAGGGCATAACCTTCCTCCAGCCCTCCCTCACCACCAATGGGGCATCTGCCTCTGATGCTGCGTCAGACACAGAAGAAAGGGCAGCTTTGCTGCCTTCAAATGAGGCAGTGAAGGATGGGGTGGTGGCGGGGACATATACTACCTCCCTGGTCTCCTCCTCCAGGGGTCTCTCATGCAGGGCTACCTCCTCCTGCACTATCACCTCCTGTGCCATCAGCTCCAGCCATTCCTCCTCTTGGGTGGGCAACACTCGCATGTGCCCTCCCTCTGTGCTGCTGCCTTTTTGGTGCCATCTCTAAAACACGTCCCCTCTCCAAAAAACTATCCAGCTATGAATGAACATGCCTTGGAGTGACAGAGGAGACGTTCTGCTGTTTAAATAACCTTTTTTTTCTACTGACCTTTTTTTCACCCCAGAGCTATTACCTTCGACTGCCTCCGACCATCTACGACTACCTACGACTAGCATCATGACCTACTACGACCTACCTACGAGTAAAAAGTATCGAATTTTTCCATGCCGACCTTTTTTGTACTCGTGGACAATTTTTATCAGGCTAGAAAAAATGGCCCGACCTACTTGATGCCACGAGTACCTACGAATAGCATCACTACCTGTTATGACCTACCACAACCTACCTACGACCTCGTGACGACCATGCTGCGAGTATGAGTCAAGGGCAAACTCGGCAGAGGTCGTGTATTAGGTCGTGAAAGTCGGACAGGCCCTTATCTCAGCAGGTCAGGCAGTATCTCTGGGGAACATTGATAGGTGATGTTCCGTTTTGGGACTCTTGACTTCCAGACTAATCCTGATCTAAAACCGCACTGATCCATGTTCTCCAGAGATGCTGCCCTACTCAATGAGTTACTCCAGCACTGTGTGTCTTTTTTTATAAACCAACATCTGCAGTTTGTTGTGTCTGCAGCATATTGCTGCCATTTCTTCAACTGCTAATTCCATCTCACGCCTGCTGCTGATCTGAAGCAGGCTCGACTATCAATTTCTGTAACTCTAAAAGAAAGTAGGCCTACAGTCAGTAATTTACAAAGAACTTGTTTTAATGTAATGAAAGTGGCAGTTTGGGGTTAAACTGAGAGAGGTTATGGGAAAGGCAGGAGAATGGGGTTGAGGGAGAAAGATAGATCAGCCATGTTCCTAATGATGGGGGAGTCCAGAACCAGGGACCACAGTCTAAGAATAAAGGAGAGGCCATTTAAAACTGAAATGAGAAGAAACTTTTACACCCAGAGAGTTATGAATTTGTGGAATTCTCTGCCATGGAAGGCAGTAGAGGCCAATTCACTGGATAAATTTAAAAGAGAGTTAGATAGAGCTCTAGGGGTGAGCAAAATCAAGGGATATGGGGAGAAGGCAGGCACGGATTACTGATTGTGATGAACAGCCATAATCACAATGAATGACGGTGCTGGTTCGAAGGGCCAAATGGCCTCTTCTTGCACCTATTTTCTATGTTTCTATGACTGAATGGCAGAGTAGACTCGATGGACCGAATGGTCTAATTCTGCTGCTATAACATGAACTTATGAACCGAACAGTTCTAAAATTAATAATACCAGCAATCACCGTCTCAAGCAGTTATATTTTGAAACCTCGCTGGGCTTAGTTATGTTAAATTAATAGGGAAGGTGTAGTGGCCTGGATGAGGTCAGGATAAGGCCAGACACCAGGCAGGTTCAGAAGTTGTTTAATGAATCATGGCAAACACACAGTACGCCCGCGAGCAGGCACCCAGGGAAACCCTGTGGGCAGACAATCGTCCCTGTCCCTAACTGCATTTCATTGTCTCTGTACTGTACACTGCACAATGACAATAGAGTTTGAATCTGAATCTGAATCTGAAGAACCGAGGGGGATGTGCCAAGGAGAGGCCTAATCCCCAGGGACCGCCATTCTTAAGCCTATCTTAAAGGGTTCTCATGAAACAGTTATTTAATGTTCATTTTCTGATAAGGTGCCACTGAGCTGAAACTTTAACAGTTTTTTTGTCATTTGACTAGCTAAGAATATCCAGTATTTATTATCTTTTCAGATTTTTATTATCGGGGTGTATTATGCAGACCGGAAGCAAAGAGTTGGAGTGAACGGGTCCTTTTCAGAATGGCAGGCAGTGGCGAGTGGAGTGCCGCAAGGCTCGATGTTAGGGCCGCAACTGTTTACCATATATATTAATGATTTGGAAGAGGGAATTAGAAGCAAGACTAGCAAGTTTGCGAATGACACAAAGCTGGGTGGCAGTGTGAACTGTGAAGTGGATGTTAGGAGGATGCAGGGTGATCTGGACAGGTTGAGTGAGTGGGCAGATGTGTGGCAGGTGCAGTTTAATATAGATAAATGTGAGGTTATCCACTTTTGCGGCAAAAACAAGGGGCCAGATTATTATCTCAATGGGGTTAGGTTAGGTAAGGGGGAGGTGCAGCGACACCTGGGCGTCCATGTACACTGGTCACTGAAAGTTGGCGTGCAGGTACAGCAGGCAGTGAAGAAAGATAATAGAATGTTGGCCTTCATAACAAGAGGATTTCAGTATAGGTGTAAAGAGGTTCTTCTGCAGTTGTATAGGGCTCGGGTGAGACCACATCTGGAGTATTGTGTACAGTTTGGATCTGCTAATTTGAGGAAGGACATCCTTGTGATTGAGGCAGTGCAACATAGGTTCACAAGATTGATCCCTGGGATGGTGGGACTGTCATATGAGGAAAGATTGAAAAGACTAGGCTTGTATTCACTAGAGTTCAGAAAGATGAGGGGTGACCTTATAGAACCATATAAAATTATAAAATAACTGGACAAGCTATATGCAGCAAAATGTTTCCCAATGTTGGGCGAGTCCAGAACCAGGGGCCACCGTCTTAGAATAAAGGGGAGGTCATTTAAGACTGAGGTGAGAAAAAACTTCACCCAGAGAGTTGAGAATTTATGGAATTCCCTGCCACAGAGGGCAGTGGAGGCCAAGTCACTGGATGGATTTAAGAGAGAGTTAGAGAGAGCTCTAGGGGCTAGTGGAGTCAAAGGATACGGGGAGAAGGCAGGCACGGGTTATCGATAGGGGTCGATCAGCCATTATCAGAATGAATGGCGGTGCTGGCTCGAAGGGCCGAATGGCCTCCTCCTTCACCTATTTTCTATGTTTCTATGTTTCTATCTATTTGTTTAGTTTAGTTTAGAGATACGGCACGGAAACAAGCCCTTCGGCCCACCGCATCCACACCAACTAGCGATCCCTGCACACTGACAAGATCCACACACACTAGGGATAATTCACAATCTTTACTGAAGTCAATTAACCTACGAACCCGCACGTCTTTGGAGTGTGGGCTGAAACCGAAGATCTCGGAGAAAAGCCACGCAAAACATGGGGAGAACGTGCAAACCCCGTGCAGACAGCACCCGTGGTCAGGATCGAACATGGGTCTCTGGCGCTCTGAGGCAGCAACTGTGTCGCTGCGACACTGTGTAGAGGGAGGGAGGAAGGCAGGGAGATTGAGACGGAGTGTGAGAGAGGGAGGGAGGGAGAGAGGGAGGGAGGGAGGGAGAGAGAGAGGGAGCGAGGTAGAGAGGGAGCGAGGGAGGGAGGGCGGAGGGAGGGAGGGCGGAAGGGAGGGAAGGAGAGAGGGAGGGTGGAAGAAGGGTCTCGACCCGAAATGTCGCTCATTCCTTCTCTCCAGAGATGTTGCCTGATCCGCTGAGTAACTCCAGCATTTTGTGTCTACCTTATATATATATATGTATAATTTGAGTGTGTGTATATATATATATACACTGAACTTTTTTTTTCTCATTTATTATATTGTTTACAGTGTACTATGTTTACATATTCTGTTGTGCTGCTGCAAGTGAGAATTTCATTGTTCTATCTGGGACATATGACAATAAAACACTCTTGACTCTTGACTCATGAGATCATTGGAATGTCCAACCAAAATTAGCAAGCTAACTAACATCCTGAAACGTGGATGAAAAGTAAAACAATGGGGGAATATTTCCTGACTTGCTGTTCTTCCTTGGTTAGCTTAGCTGCTATTTCTTTAACCATTACTGACAGTGCGTTTCTATGCGGAGAAATTCCTACTGGCCAGGATATTGTGTTTAGCTTCATTTCGTTTTTCAGTTTAGAGATACAGAGGGGAAACACGCCCTTCGGCCCACCCAGTCCGTGCCGACCAGCGATCACCCCATACACTAGCACTATCCGACACACGCTAGGAACAAATTACAATTTTACTGAAGCCAATTAACCTACAAACCTGCATATTTTCAGAGTATGGGAGGAAACCGGAGGTCCTGGAGAAAACCCACATAGGTCACGGGGAGAACGTACAAACTCCGTACAGATAGCACCCGTGGTCAGGATCGAACCCGGGTCTCTGGCGCTATCAGGCAGCAACTCTACTGCTGTGTCGCTGCGCCGACCTCCGCTCCAGCCCCGGAGCCCCGTGCCTATTAACACAAATTTAAGATGGCTTGAGTGCTGCAGTCAAAGTCAATTAATCTCTGGCTTGAGAATTGTTGTCTTCCTTCAAGCTTATCACGTCAAGTTCAAACTGCAGAATCCAGGAAGCAAATCAGACTGCTGGATTCAAGTTCACATATAGTTCAGTAGATCAATGTGTGTCTGGCTGCCTGCCAGTGAATAAAATGTCCATATGTGCCTGCCGCTCATGGACCATAGCCGAATGAAGACCATATCCTTGGCACACTGTAATATACCCACTCAGTGTCCCCTGTCTGTGCAATACAATAACTAGAAAGAGCTGGAATGCCGGCATAGTTGATGGGAATGGTGTGGCCTTAACAGAAAGCAGATAACATAACAATAAGATGATGGTAGGGCAGCAGGCTGGTGCAGCTGGTAGAGCTGTTGCCTTACAGTGCCAGAGACCCGGTTCGATCCTGGCAACGGGTACTGTCTGTATGGAGTTTGCACATTCTCCCTGTGACTTCCTCCAAGTGCTCTGGTTTCCCAAAGAGGGGCGGGTTTGTATGCTAAGATAGACATAAAGCGCCAGAGTGACACAGCGGGTCTGGCAGCATCTCTGGAGAAAAAGGATGGGTGACGTTTTGGGTCGGGACCCTTCTTCAGACTTAAGGTTCAGGGTTCAGACTCAATGTGGGTTTCTAGGTTAATTGGCCTCTGTAAATTGTCCCTTGTATATTGCTCATGGATGTGCAAGTGTGTTACTCCTGCACTTTGTGTCTTTTATTTTGTAAACTAGCATCTGCAGTTTCTTGTATCTACATTATGCCTAAAACACAGATCAACTACGGCAGCTGTCTGTATGGCATTTGTACATTCTCCCCGTGACCGCGTGCGTTTTCCCCTGGTGCTCTGGGTTCCTCCCACACTCCAAAAACGTACTGTACAGGCTTGTAGGTTAGCTTCTGTGAATTAGAAATGTTCCCTTGTGTGTATAGGATAGTGTTAATGTATGAGGATTGCTGGTCGGTGCGGACTCGGTGGGCTGAGGGACATGTTTCCATGCTGTACCTCTAAACTAAACTAAACTAAAGCTGCTGCCTTGGCACAGACAATTTTGTACTCCTTGAACCTGAGTGTTAGCCTGGTTCTTTTTTCTACATGCAATAATCTATTCATTACATTTAATTCTTACATAGCTGCCTCAAACTAAAAAAATAATAATTTGTACTTACCTAGCATTTAAGTTGCAGAATGTGGTAAAACACTTCATACCAACAAATCACTTTGGGAATACAAACAGGAAATGCTGCAAATACACAAGCAGGTTAGACTGGGTCATTTAATTTGCGATGGAGCTGCAGCAAGGTCCCAGTGTCTGACCTCAGCAACCGACCGTTCAATGTTGAGTCATACCAGTCTCAGTTCTGATCATCAGCTTTTCCGCTTTGAAGAAGTCACCTTCCACTCAAAGTTATTGGGCTGTGCAGACTGCACTCCCACCTCTCTCCAACCACTCCCAGTACACAACCTGCACCATTTACCACCAGTAAGACTAATAATAATAATAATAATAATAATAATAATAATAATATATCTTTATTGTCAATGCATAGAGGTACAACGAGATTTGGAATGCAACTTCCATCCGATGTAATAACTTAATTAGCTAAAAATTTAGACACCCAGAGAAACAAGATTAAACCAACAGTTAAAGCAATATAAAGTGCAAATAGGTCTGTGCCGGGTGGATGTGCGACGTGACCATCCGAGGGAGACAGGTCATGGGGGGGCACTCAGCAGGACCGGTTCAGAGCAGCTACAGCTCTGGGGATGAAGGTGTTCCAAGTCTGGAGGATACACATATCCTGAGGACACAAAGTGCTGGAATAACTCAGCGGGTCGAGCAGTGTCATAGAAACATAGAAACATTAGGTGCAGGAGTAGGCCATTCGGCCCTTCGAGCCTGCACTGCCATTCAATATGATCATGGCTGATCATCCAACTCATTATCCCGTACCTGCCTTCTCTCCGTACCCCCTGATCCCCTTAGCCACAAGGGCCAACTCCCTCTTAAATGTATCCAATGAACTGGCCTCAACTACCTTCTGTGGCAGAAAATCCAGAGATTCACCACTCTCTGGGTGAAAAATGTTTTTATCATCTCGGTCCTAAAAGACTCCCCCCTTATCCTTAAACTGTGACCCCATGTTCTGGACTTCCCCAACATCGGGAACAATCTTCCTGCATCTAGTCTGTCCAACCCCTTAAGAATTTTGTAAGTTTCTATAAGATCCCCCCTCAATCTTCAAAATTTTAGCGAGTACAAGCCGGGTCTATCCAGTCTTTCTTCATATGAAAGTCCTGACATCCCAGGAATCAGTCTGGTGAACCTTCTCTGTACTCCCTCTATAGCAAGAATGTGCTCCGTACTCCGTCTTTGACAAGAATGTCTTCAGAGAACTTTGGAGAAAGTTGACGTTTCAGGTCAGGACCCTTCTTCAGACTGATCATGTGTGTGGGGGGGAGAGGGGGGAAAGCAAGAGAGGTAAATGTTCGGCTTTTGTTCCCACCAGCCAACCTTTCACCCGAGGAAGGAACTTCAGATGCTGGTTTACACCGAAGATAGGCACAAAATTCTGGAGGGGCAGGCAGCATATCTGGTGAGAAAGGAGAGGTGATGCTTCGGGTTGAGAACCTTCATCAGACTGAGAGTCAGGGGAGAGGGAAGCTAGAGTTATAAAACGTATAGATCAAACCAGAGCTGGCCACAGAGCCCACAATGGCCCATTGTTGACTGTGGAGAAGATGATGCAAGTGGGAAGGGATGTGTGTCCCATCCCTATCCCCAGGTACTTCCCCTGCTACCAAACCTCCTCCCTCGAATCCCAGGTACTTTCACCCTGCAACCTCAGCTGCAGGCTAGACACAAAGTGTTTTTAAGAGCCCTATCTAGTCACTTTTACTGTCTCTGCTGTTCCAGACTCCATCCAGAGAACCTGCCCCTCCACAGCCCACTCCACCCTCTGAGGCAGAGCCCAAGAAAATTCCACAGACTCACCTGCCTCCACAGCCCTCTGAGGCAGAAAATTCCACAGACTCACAACTCTCTGTATGAAAAAGTGCTTCCTCATCCCCGTTCTAAATGGCTTACTCGTTATTCTTAAACTGTGGCCCCTGGTTCTGGACTCCCCCAACATCGGGAACATGTTTCCTACCTCTAGCGTGTTCAAACCCTTAACAATCTTATATGTTTCAATGAGATCACCTCTCATCCTTCTAAACTCCAGAGTGTACAAGCCCAGCTGTTCCATTCTCTCAGCATATGGCAGTCCCGCCATCCTGGGAATTAACCTTGTAAACCTACGCTGCACTCCCTCAATAGCAAGAATGTCCTTCCTCTAATTAGGGGACCAAAACTGTACACAATACTCCAGGTGTTGGCCCGAGACGTTATCTTTTTCCTCCGCTCCATAGATGCTGCTTCACCCGCTGAGTTTCTCCAGCATTTGTGTCCACCAAAACATGCCTGATCTCCCATTTGCTAAACACTTTCATTTCCCTTCCCATTACAACAATGACCTTTCTGTCCTGGGACTCCTCCACTGTCAGAGTGAGGCCAAATGCCTCATATTTAGCAGTAGAGTGAACTATGAAGAAAGTATTCCGAGTTCGCTTTTGAGTTTGCATGGTGGCACAGCGATAGATTTGTTGCCCTACAGCACCAGAGACCAGAGTACGGATTTGTACGTTTGTACGTTCTCCCTGTGACTTGCATGGGTTTTCTCCAGGATCTCTGGTTTTCTCCCACAATCCAAAGACGTGTAGATTTGTAGGTTGATTGGCTTGGTATAATTGTAAATTTGTCCCTCGTGTGTGTGGGATAGTGATACTGTGCGGGGATCGCTTGACGGTGCGGACCCGGTGGGCCGAAGGGCCTGTTACCGCGCTGCATCTCTAAACTAAACTATAAAGTGTCGGAAAGAACTGCAGATGCTGGTTTAAATCAAAGGTAGACACAAATTGCTGGAGTAACTCAGTGGGACAGGCGGCATCCCTGGAGAGAAGGAATGGGTGACGTTATAAAGAGAAGAAGCTCTCTGTACTGACACTTCATATTCCCCAGTCTATAGAGAGGAGACAGCAGCAGTCATGAACTTCAGCCTGACAAGAGACTGACAGAAACCAGAACACATATCAACACACAATTACCTCTGCCTTGATTCCATGTGGAATAATTTCATAAATTGAAGCTTATCGGGCAAACTTACCACAACACTAGCAGAGAAATGCCACACATAAATGCATTATTTTAATCAGAAAGTGAATGCCAAATTACTTCCCCGGCTTAGTAATGCAAAACAGGTGATGATAAATGGATGAGGCTCGGCATGTGACTCGATGATTATCGGAGTTCTTCAGGGATCTGTTCTGGGTTACCCGCTGTTTGCATGCTTCATAAATAATGCGAAAGAAGACACTTCTTGTCAGATTATAAAACCCGCTGATGGCTTCAAGCTACGTGAGCAGGTGGTTGACATTCAGAGGGATCCAGCGAATGGATTTGAAAGGAAGGTTAATTTAGCTTATATCACCATCATCTCTTAGTTTAGTTTTAGTTTAGAGATACAGTACGGAAACAGGCCCTTCGGCCCACCGGGTCCGCGCCGACCAGCAACCCCCACACACATGGGACAATTTCCACGTATACCAAGCCAATTAACCTGCAGACATGGTACATGTTTTAGGGCATTGGAACCAGTACAAACAGGACGGTCTGCACCTGGACTGGAATGGAACCAATGTCCTTGGGGGGGTGTTTGCTAGTGCTGTCGGGGAGGATTTAAACTAATGTGGCAGGGGGATGGGTACAAGAGCAGAGAGGCAGGGGGGTGTAAAATGAGGGTAGAAGCAATAGGTAGCAAGGTGAAAAGTAAAAGTGGCAGGCAGACAAAACCCAGGCAAAAATCAAAAAGGGCCACTTTTCAACATAATTGTATAAGGCGTAAGAGCGTTGTAAAAACAAGCCTGAAGGCTTTGTGTCTCAATGCAATGAGTATTCGTAATAAGGTGGATGAGTTGAACGTGCAGATAGCCATTAATGATTATGATATAGTTGGGATCACGGAGACATGGCTCCAGGGTAACCAAGGCTGGGAGCTGAACATCCAGGGATGTTCAATATTCAGGAGGGATAGAGAGAAAGGAAAAGGAGGTGGGGTTGCGTTGCTGGTTAGAGAGGAGATTAACGCAATGGAAAAGAAGGACATTAGCTTGGAGGGTGTGGAATCGGTATGGGTAGAGCTGCAAAACAATAAGGGGCAGAAAACGCTGGTGGGTGTTGTGTACAGGCCACCTAACAGTAGTAGTGAAGTTGGAGATGGTATCAAACAGGAAATTAGAAATGCGTGCGACAAAGGCAAAACAGTTATAATGGGTGACTTCAATCTACATATAGATTGGGTGAATCAAATTGGCAGGGGTGCTAAGGAAGAGGATTTCTTGGAATGTATGCGGGATAGTTATCTAAATCAACATGTAGAGGAACCAACGAGAGAGCAGGCTATTTTACGTGCCCCCTTGGGCAAGAGTGACCAAAATATGGTTGAGTTCTTCATTAGGATGGAGAGTGACATTGTTAATTCAGAAACAATGGTTCTGAACTTAAAGAAAGGTAACTTTGAGGGTATGAGACGTGAATTGGCCAAGATTGACTGGCAATTAATTCTAAAAGGGTTGACGGTGGATATGCAATGGAAGACATTAAAAGACTGCATGGATGAACTTCAAAAATTGTTCATCCCAGTTTTGCAAAATAATAAATCAGCGAAGGTAGTACATCCATGGATAACAAGGGAAATCAGGGATAGTATCAAAGCAAAGGATGATGCGTACAAATTAGCCAGAAAAAGCAGCATTCCAGAGGACTAGGAGAAATTCAGAGACCAGCAGAGGAGGACAAAGGGCTTAATTAGGAAATGAAAAATAGATTATGTAAGAAAACTGGCAGGGAACATAAAAACTGACTGCAAAAGATTTTAGAGATATGTGAAAAGAAAGAGATTAGTTAAAACAAATGTAGGTCCCTTGCAGTCAGAAACAGGTGAGTTGATCATGGGGAACAAGGATATGGCGGACCAATTGAATAACTACTTTGGTTCCGTCTTCACTAAGGAAGACATAAATAATCTGCCGGAAATAGCAGGGGACCGCGGGTCAAAGGAGTTGGAGGAATTGAGTGAAATCCAGGTTAGTCGGGAAGTGGTGTTGGGTAAATTGAATGGATTAAAGGCCGATAAATCCCCAGGGCCAGATAGGCTGCATCCCAGAGTACTTAAGGAAGTAGCTCCAGAAATAGTGGATGCATTAGTAATAATCTTTCAAAACTCTTTAGATTCTGGAGTAGTTCCTGAGGATTGGCGGGTAGCAAACGTAACCCCACTTTTTAAGAAGGGAGGGAGAGAGAAAACGGGGAATTACAGACCAGTTAGTCTAACATCGGTAGTGGGGAAACTGCTATAGTCAGTTATTAAAGATGGGATAGCAGCACATTTGGAAAGTGGTGAAATCATTGGACAAAGTCAGCATGGATTTACAAAAGGTAAATCATGTCTGACAAATCTTATAGAATTTTTCGAGGATGTAACTAGTAGCGTGGATAGGGGAGAACCAGTGGATGTGGTGTATCTGGACTTCCAGAAGGCTTTTGACAAGGTCCCACATAAGAGATTAGTATACAAACTTAAAGCACACGGCATTGGGGGTTCGGTATTGATGTGGATAGAGAACTGGCTGGCAAACAGGAAGCAAAGAGTAGGAGTAAACGGGTCCTTTTCACAATGGCGGGCAGTGACTAGTGGGGTACCGCAAGGCTCAGTGCTGGGACCCCAGCTATTTACAATATATATTAATGATCTGGATGAGGGAATTGAAGGCAATATCTCCAAGTTTGCGGATGACACTAAGCTGGGGGGCAGTGTTAGCTGTGAGGAGGATGCTAGGAGATTGCAAGGTGACTTGGATAGGCTGGGTGAGTGGGCAAATGTTTGGCAGATGCAGTATTATGTGGATAAATGTGAGATTATCCATTTTGGTGGCAAAAACAGGAAAGCAGACTATTATCTAAATGGTGGCCGACTAGGAAAAGGGGAGATGCAGCGAGACCTGGGTGTCATGGTACACCAGTCATTGAAAGTAGGCATGCAGGTGCAGCAGGCAGTGAAGAAAGCGAATGGTATGTTGACTTTCATAGCAAAGGGATTTGAGTATAGGAGCAGGGAGGTTCTACTGCATTTGTACAGGGTCTTGGTGAGACCACACCTGGAGTATTGCGTACAGTTTTGGTCTACAAATCTGAGGAAGGACATTATTGCCATAGAGTGAGTGCAGAGAAGGTTCACCAGACTGATTCCTGGGATATCAGGACTGTCTTATGAAGAAAGACTGGATAGACTTGGTTTATACTCTCTAGAATTTAAGAGATTGAGAGGGGATCTTATAGAAACTTACAAAATTCTTAAGGGGTTCGACAGGCTAGATGCAGGAAGATTGTTCCCGATGTTGGGGAAGTCCAGGACAAGGGGTCACAGCTTAAGGATAAGGGGGAAATCCTTTAAAACCGAGATGAGAAAAACTTTTTTCACACAGAGAGTGGCGAATCTCTGGAACTCTCTGCCACAGAGGGTAGTTGAGGCTAGTTCATTGGCTATATTTAAGAGGGAGTTAGATGTGGCCCTTGTGTCTAAAGGGATCAGAGGGTATGGAAAGAAAGCAGGTACGGGATACTGAGTTGGATGATCAACCATGATCATATTGAATGGTGGTGCAGGCTCGAAGGGCCGAATGGCCTACTCCTGCACCTAATTTCTATGTTTCTATGTTTCTATGTGTTTTGAATGCGGGAAGAAACCAAAGACCGAAGTGTTGGAGAAAGCCCACGCGGGTCACAAAATTTGTATATTTGCCGTGACCGCGCGGGTTTTCTCCGAGTGCTCCAATTTTCCTCCCACTCGCCAAAGACGTACATGTTTGTAGGTTAATTGGCTTCAGTAAAAATTGTAATTTGGCCCTGGTGTGTAGGATAGTGCTGGTGTACGGGGTGATCACTGATCGGCATGGACACGATGGGCCGAAGTGCCTTTTTCCATCTCTAAAGTCTAAGATAGACATAAAATGCTGGAGTAACTCGATGGACTAGGCAGCATCTCTGGAGAGAAGGAATGGGTGATCCTTCTTTAGACTCGAAAGTCTAAAGTCTAAGAAGCTGGGTGTATTATTAGATAAGGACACTGGACAACTGTACCAGATTGGAACTGGCTAACTTGTTACTAGTGAAGAATGTCAATATAACAACTCAGTTTGGACTGCTCAATATCATTCAATGGTATACATATAGTTACTGAGATAACGAAGCATCTCTGGATAATATTTCTATTGAGCCAGTTCAGGCAATCCAATTGAATTGAATTGATATCTCCGTTGGTCTATTAATTATGTCTAAAACATTTAAAACAAATTTACTAACATTATAAGAAGAGCACCAAAGTATTTCAATGTCAAAGAATTGTTTGCTTGGAGTGTTCCCTGCTTGACGATTCTGATGATGGGCGGTGTGGACTTAGTGGGTCGAAGGGCTTGTGTCCGTGGTGTATCTCTAAACTTGTTGTACATGTTTATCAACTTTGTTGATTTTAGCTCTGCATTCAACACCATTGTGCCAGAGCTACTACACTCCAAACCTCCTGAGTTGACTGTGCCTGAAACCCTCTGTCGGTGGATCACCATCTTCCTGACAGACAGGAAGCAGCATGTGAGGCTGGGAAAGCACATCTCGGATCCGCAAATGTTCAGCGTAGGAGCACCGCAAGGCTGCGTACTCTCTCCTCTCATCTACTCTCTCTACACCAACGGCTGCACCTTCACAGACACCTCTGTCAAGCTTCTCAAGTTTGCGGACGACACAACCCTGATTGGACTGATCCAGGATAGGGAGGAATCTGCCCACAGACAGGAAGTGACACAGCTGGCGGCCTGGTACCATCGCAACAATCTGGAGCTCAATGCTCTTAAGACAGTGGAATTGATTGTAGACTTTAGGAGAGCTCCCCCTCCCCTCAACACACTCACCATTAACAACACCACCGTCACATCTGTGGAGTCTTTTAAGTTCCTGGGCATCATCATCTCCAAGGGCCTTAAGTGGGGGGATACCATCGACTCCACAGTCAAAAAGGCACAACAGAGGATGTATTTCCTATGGCAGCTGAGGAAGCAGGATCTGCCACAGGCAATGATGGTCCAATTCTACACAGTCATCGTAGAGTCTGTCCTCACCTTCTCCATCATGGTCTGGTTTGGCTCAGCCACCAAGCATAACACGTGGAGGCTGCAGCAAATCGTCCGATCAGCTGAGAAGGTTATTTGCTGCAACCTTCCCTCCATTGATGAACATTGATGTACACTGCAAGAGCCAGGAAGTGAGCGGGCAAGATCATCTCTGACCCCTCTCACCCTGGCAATAAACTTTTTGAATCACTTCCCTCTGGAAGGCGACTCCGGATTGTCAAAGCTGCCACAGCCAGACATAAAAACAGTTTTTATCCACAATTAGCTGCTCTACTCAACAGCCAAAACTCTGTAGCCCCCCTTTGATCTGGTATTTTGTTGGTTCACATGCTTGATCAATGGTGTTTTACCATTAATGTTTTATTATTATTAATGTTTAGTGTTTTCTGAGTCATTCGTAACTGTCACTGTATGTCATGTTGTTACTTGTGGGCAGAGCACCAAGGCAAATTCCTTGTATGTGAATACTTGGCCAATAAACTTACTTACTTAGTTACTTACTTCCTTCGCATTATTTCTTCAATGTAGCACTAAGGTCAGGTCGAGGGGATCTCCCACCGCCATGGGTACCATGTAATCCCGTGCTACCTGCTCCATGGTCAACTAAACCGTCTCCCCCACCTGGTTTCCCAGGTGAGGAGGGGCCTATGGACCCCCAGAAGGACCAAAAACAAGACCTGTCAAAGGGCAGATGAGCTCCTAGCGATCCGACGGCCATCCACACTTCAGTAGAGGTTGCGATCACTGTCGTACATATCATTGTAAGGAATGACGATAAAGCACACAAACCAAAATCCTATACTTCCAGCGGTGTAAGTCTGCAGGAACTGGAGGACAGAGATGTGTGGTGCGTCCGTCACCATTCCCGTTTGAAACCAGCACCACTGTGTCGCTAATGTTTTCAACAATTATAAATAAATGAATGAATTAATGAATGAATGAATGATTGAATGAATGATGAATGCATGAATGAATGGAAGCACTAACCACTTTGGTGCTTCCAGAGGATAAGAAAGACACTATTATCCAAACTGAAAATAAATTATTTCAGAAATTTCCACTCCATAATAGCTGCAGGCTATTCCAAATTACTAACAACAGAAATCATTGTCGCTAATCTTGTACCTCGGTACACAGGTTAATAATTATATATTTGTTTACTTTATTATTGTCACAAGTACCGAGGTACAGTGAAGAGCTTTTGTTTGTGTGCTATCTAGCCAATGAAAAGACTAGACGCGATTACACACGGACATGTATAATCATCAATGTTATACCATGGCCACTGGGTCACGACCTAACATTACATAGAAATTACTACCAAACATCAGTCCGAAGAAGAGTCTTGACCCGAAACGTCACCCATTCCTTCGCTCCAGAGATGCTGCCTGTCCCGCTGAGTTACTCCAGCATTTTGGGTCTATTACTAAGTAAATGCCTTGCCACATGCACTGTAGCTATTCATAAAGGAGGTCCAATAACATACTGCCAGAGAGCCCAGAAATATGCAATGAATGCTAGTTTTATCAGCAACACCTCCATCTGAAGAATGAACTCAAAGCATAGCTCACAGTATGGCAGAAGGATGTGAACTCTATCCATGAAATGACACTGACACTGACACTGCACGCACATTTTTTCCAGACGGTAGTCACCACATATCTCCAGTATAACCTACATAAATGGCTGAAATTCATTCTTATTGATGTGACATAGAAAACGGAACAGAACAGGAACTGGCCCTTCGGCCGACAACGTTTGTGCTGAACATGATGCAAAGTTAAACTGATCTCATCTGCCTGGACACAACTGTATCCCCTTCACCTTACACTTCCATATCTATATAATTAAAAGTCACATCTTGACCACTTCCTGCCTGCGCTGTATATTGAATTTAGAAAAAACGCTACCATATTTCGCTATGCTTTTTGGCCATTTTACTCACAGTCCTCCTCCGCTGAGCAGGACCCAAGGATTTTTTCCCATTGATGAAAAATAAAAAAAGTTATGAGTGTGTAAAAAACCTTGAGATCCTCTCGCCTGTCAATCACCGCAATAAAGGGGGGGGGGGGGCACAACTACAAATGCAGGCGTCTGCGTCTGTGTGCGCAATGTGTATCAATGTGTGTGTGTGTGTGTGTGTGTGTGTGTGTGTGTGTGTGTGTGTGTGTGTGTGTGTGTGTGTGTGTGTGTGTGTGTGTGTGTGTGTGTGTGTGTGTGTGTGTGTGTGTGTGTGTGTGTGTGTGTGTGTGTGTGTGTGTGTGTGTGTGTGTGTGTGTGTGTGTGTGTGTGTGTGTGTGTGTGTGTGTGTGTGTGTGTGTGTGTGTGTGTGTGTGTGTGTGTGTGTGTGTGTGTGTGTGTATGTGGTTTCTGTAACTGATCTGCCAGCACAAGAATCCATTTGGCCCACAATGTCCATACTAGCCCTCTGTAAATTAGTCCCTTCGGTCCACAACACCATGCTAGAGCTCCAGAAAGTCCCCCCCCCCCCCTGCAGAATGCCCCCCCCATTGGCCAGTAATATTGGAATATTGATGGAATATTGTGTTGGAGGACCAGCCCTCCCATGTGAAGTCTAGTGCCTATCTAAAGGCTTCTTAAATGCCACTATCATATCTGCTTCTATCACTGCTCCTGGCAATGCTTTCCCAGTCCCTGCTACTCTCTGTGTAAAGACACCAGGCACACACATCTCCATTTATCTCTCCACCCTCTCACCTTATAGCTAAGCCCTCGAGTGTTGGACATTGTCCAGCTTGGGATAAAGGTTCTGATTGTCCACCCTATCTATGCCTCTCATGATCTTACATTCTTCGATCAAGTCACCTCCGAAGTTCCAAAGAAAACCATCCAAGTCTATGATGAAAGGTCCCAACCCAAAACGTCACCCATTCCTTCTCTCCAGAGATGCTGCCTGTCCTGCTTAGTGACTCCAGCATTTTGTGCCTACCCAACATCTCCTTGTGGTTGAAATGTTCTAATCCAGGCAGCATTCTGGTAAACCTCCCCTGCACCCCTTTCCAAAGCCTCCACATTCTTGCTGTAATAAGGCGATCAGAACTGCATGCAATACTCTAAATGCAGCCCAACAAAATCTTTTAGATTTGAGAAATAACAAGTCAGAAACGTGCAAACTCGTAACTTTTTTATCACCATGATGAAAATAAGATCGATCTCACAGGCTCCTGCAATCAAGTAAATTCCCACATTTTAAACCCATGATAGTTCTTACGTCTCAGATTCCCCTTGTTGTGAAGCTTGCAGGTGACTAAAGCCTAATCCTCATGTTCATCACAACTCTCTGGATTTCACCCATTTTCATTTGCTCTGTTTTGAATTTTCACGCTTTAGTCTAGAGGTGAAACAGTATGTTTTAATCATTTTTAACAAGATAGTAAACATGATGAATACAGTCTTTAGTTTAGTTTAGTTTAATTTAGAGATACAGAGCAGACACAGGCCCCGGCCCACCGGGTCCGCACCAACCAGCGATCCCCCGACACTAGCACTATATTGTGCCTTTTTACTTCTACCCAAACCCCCCAAACAACCATTTGCAGTGGCTTTTTACTTCAAACCACCCATATTTTCATTTTCAAACCACATTAAGTGCACTCACAGTTGAGTAGATATGTGTTCAGTGTTATATTATTCAGAGTTCAGAGAGACATGACCCTCTCGCTTCTTCCATCTTGCAGAGACTGAGTGGGGCACACCACTTCTGGGTTTTATAGTCTCTCCCCCTCCAACCAGCAGGGGCAGCAGAGAGAATGGCAATTTTTTTAAAACATTAATATCTCTCTGATTTTTCATCGATGGGAAAAATCCTCTGGTCCAGTCCGGCGGAGGGGGGTTCTGAGCGAGGTGGCCAAAAATGAAGGTCGTAAGTTGTGGCGTTCCCTTGGAAATCACATCGCAGTGAGTCAAAAGCGGTCAAGATCTTACTTTTAGTAATATAGATACTGCATCTGCCATGCATCTGCCCACTCACTCAACCTGTCCAGGTCACCCTGCAACCTCCTAACATCCTCCTCACAGTTCACATGGCCACACAGCTTTGTGTCATCCGCAAACTTGCTAGTGTTGCTCCTAATTCCCTCTTCCAAATCATTAATATATACTAGACTAAGTGGTACCCGTTGGGTCCCAGCATCACGCGGGTGGGCTGGTCACCAACGCAATATTCCACGTCTCCACCAATTCCAATATTGCTCGCCAGTGGGGGGGGGGGGGGCTTTCTGTTGCGTTAGTATGGGTGTTGTGGGTTGAAGGTACTGGTTTCCAGAGGGCTAGTATAGATATTGTGGGCCGAATGGCTTCTTGGGCTGGCAGCCAACTGTTGCAACGATTTTAAAAGCTAAGCCAAAGCAAACAATTGGGCAGCAGCCACCCGACAACCAAAATTCATTTTGTGAACACAAACTCGTTAAAAAGGCGGCGCAGTTTTAAATGACTGAAGATTCAATATCCTCAATGGTCCATGCCTTTTTGTGATCACATCTGGAGAAGTCAAATCACAAGGCTAAGGAAGCTATCAATGCATTTTTTTAAAACTTCCGCCAGCTTGCATGCACTACCTATGGATTCAAGTTCAAAGGTCAACCAACCCAAAGATGAACTACTTTTTGTGCCTACCAACTCAAAGAAATTAAGAAGCGCAATTCATAAACGCCCTTGACTTCTGACACGGGAGGCTGCACCTCAGGCTGCCTGTGTCCCTTATATGAGACAAAGTGGCTAAAGCCTAACAGCGACATGGTGGTGCAGAGGCAGAGTTGCTGTCTTACAGTGCTTACAGCGTCAGAGACCCGGGTTCAATCCCGACAACGGGTGCTTGTCTGTACGGAGTGTGTATGTTCTCCCCGCGACCGCGTGGGTTCGCTCCAAGATCGTCGGTTTCCTCCTACACTCCAAAGACGTACAGGTTTCTCGGTTAATTTGCTTGGTGTAAATGTAAAATTGTCCCTAGTGTGTGCAAGATAGTGTTAGTGTGCGAGGATCGCTGGTCGGTGCGGACTCAGTGAGTCGAAGGGCCTGTTTCTAAACTAGACTGAACTAAATTACATATGGGATCTCAAATTAAGTCATAAAATGCTGGTAATATTCAACATTTTATGGTACTGGCGTACTTGCTGAGTATTTCCAGCAAGTTCTGTTTTTTTATTTCATTTTGTTTTCCTGCTGACCAAATGTCCTTTGGCTCAGCAACAGCGTGGATGTACTACATGCTTCACAGATGGTCTCTTGAAGCTAAGTATGACTGGTGTCTACTCCAGCGCCATGGGTTTTAAATTTATTGAAGACGTCAACAAAGGATATGAAGATAGACACAAAGTGCTGGAGTGACTCTAGCGGGTCATGTAGTGTCTCTGGAGAAGGGTGACGTTTCGGGTCGAGACCCTTCTTCAGGCTGAGAATCTGGGGAGAGGGAAACTGGAGGTTTGAAAACGTATAGAACCAGTCAGAGCCAGCACCCATGACCCAGGAAAGGTGGAGCCCACAATGGTCCATTGTTGGCTCTGAAAGAGGTGATGAAGAAGGGATATAAACAGTGAAACTGGCAGGATAACTGGGGCGGTGGGGAGGGGGGGGGGAGAGGAGAGAGAGGGAATGCAAGGGTTACTTAAGATTAGATGAATCAATATTTATACCTCAAAGACTCTAATCCAGGAGGAACTTGATGGAGCAAGCAGTGTGCATTCCGTCCATGGTTCACACATCTCACTGTGCTGATGTCGTAGAGAGAAGGAATGGACTCAGTACCTTCTTAGATACCCCTTCTCCATCCTGAGCAATCAATCACCTGCCAGAAATTTGCAGCCAATTCGCAGTAGATGTTGCATTATTTTCAAGGAAATTTAAGAACACTTCGAAACACTTCTCCATGATGTTTAGAAAGGAACTGCATGTGCTGGTTTATACCGAAGATAGACACAAAGTGCTGGAGTAACTCAGCAGGCCAGGCAGAATCTCTGGAGAACACAGATGGGTGATGTTTCGGATCAGGACTTGACTTCAGATTTTAGACTTTAAAGGGACAGCACAGAAACAGGCCCTTTAGCCCACTGAGTCCTCGCCGACCAGCAATCACCATGTACACTAGCACTATCCTACACACACAAGGGACAATTTACAATTTTACTGCGGCCAATTAACCTGCAACACTGTACGTCTTTGGGATGAGGGATAAAACCGGAGCACCCGGTGGAAACCAAGACAGGTCATGGGGTGAATGTACAAACTCCGTGTAGACAGCACCCTTAGTCAGGATTCCAGGTCTCTGACATTGTAAAGGGTCTGTCCCACTTAGCCGATTTTTTCGGTGACTGCCGGCGACTGTCACAGTTGTAGCAGGTTCCAAAAAAAGCGTCAAATGGACCCCCCCCCCTCACGACAATGTCTATGACAAGCTACGACAACCTATCACCCAGTCGACACCAAGCTAAGGCAATCTACCGACAATCGGCGATCCATTAGGACATCCACCTACGACCACATAGGGACAACCTACGACAACCAAAGTCAACCTACGTCCACCCGCAACAAGCTACAACAAGCAATGACCCTGTCAGCGACATCTGAAGCCAACTGAAGACAATTCAGTCGCTGGTACCTGCCGCCGGTTGACGTAGGTTGACGCAGCACCCAGCGACAACCAACGTCACCTGGCAACAACCTGCATCATCCTGGCAACAACCTACGACATCACCTACAACAGGAGAAGACAAGTTACATCAAGTTACTTCAAGATCCATTTCAAAATCCAGCAGCGAGGAGAAAAACGTTACGACTCTTTAGGCGACTTGAGGAGACTACTCATGACCATAAAGGCGTCACCCCGCGACCATGTGACGACAGCCTAGTCACCTGTAGTCACCTAAAAAATCGCCTAAGTGGGACAGGGGCTTAAGGCAACAACTTTACCACTGTGCCGCCCTAAATCTGAAGAAGGGTCCTGACCCAAAACATCACATATCCATGTTCTTGAGATGCTGGCTGACCGGTTTAGTTACTCCAGCACTTTGTGTCCTTTTGTGTAAACCAGCATGTGCAGTTCCTTGTTTTTATAAATTGCCACTCTTACATGTTATTTATTTCAAGTGTGGCAGTGCATTCTTTTTGCTTCAGAAAATGAAAGTGAAAGGTGCAAATCTAGAAAAGTGGGAAAAGGCTTTGGAAGCAGCCTGCACATGGTGCCAACCAACACTATTCCCTGCTGCAGAGAAGAGCATGGTGGTGGAAAGTGACTGATTTGTTGCAACATCTCAGTGATGGTTTGGGTGGCGCAACGGTAGACTTGCTGCCTTTCAGCGCCAGAGACCCGGGTTCGATCCTGACTAAGGGTGCTGTCTGTATGGAGTTTGCACGTTCTCCCTGTGATCACGTGGGTTTCCTTCGGGTGCACCGGTTACCTTCCACATTCCAAAGACATACAGGTTTGTAACCATTTAACCATATAACAATTACAGCGCGGAAACAGGCCATCTCGGCCCTTCTAGTCCGTGCCAAACTCTCACCTAGTCCCATCTACCTGCACTCAGACCATAACCCTCCATTCCTTTCCCGTCCATATACCTATCCAATTTATTTTTAAGTGATAAAATCGAACCTGCCTCCACCACTTCCATTGGAAGCTCATTCCACACAGCTACCACTTTCTGAGTAAAGAGGTTCCGCTTCATGTTACCCCTAAACTTTTGTCCCTTAATTCTCAAATCATGTCCTCTTGTTTGAATCTTCCCTACTCTCAATGGGAAAAGCTTATCCACGTCAACTCTGTCTATCCCTCTCATAATTTTAAAGACCTCTATCAAGTCCCCCCTTAACCTTCTGCACTCCAAAGAATAAAGCCCTAACTTGTTGAACCTTTCTCTGTAACTTAGGTGCTGAAACCCAGGCAACATTCTAGTAAATCTATTCTGTACTCTATATTTTGTTGACATCTTTCCTATAATTTGGCGACCAAAATTGTACACCATATTCCAGAATTGGCCTCACCAATACCTTGTACAATTTTAACATTACATCCCAACTTCTATACTCAATGCTCTGATTTATAAAGGCCAGCACACCAGTTTGTAGGTTAAATGGCTTCTGTAAATCGCCCGTGATGTGTAGAATACGAAACTGGGATAACACGGAACTAGCGTACAGGTGATGGTTGGTCAGCTCGGACTCAGTGGGCTGAAAGACCTATTTCCGCACTGAGGCCGTGGATGCCAATAGGATTAACAAACTCATCAGGAAGGCTGGCTCCATCCTGGGGTGGTCTTGGAGGAAAGGATGCACCTCAAACTGTGGAGCATCTTGGATAATACAGTTCACCCCCTCCATGACACACTGGTCAATCTGAGGAGCACCTTCAGCAACAGATTGGTTCCACCAAGATGCGGCACAAAACGCCACAAGGGATCCTTCTTCCCTGTGGTTGTCAAACTGTACAACTCCTCCCCCTTCTGCGGTGGGATAGACTGACTCCCTCCCCGCCCCTTCCCTCTCCCCCACCCTTCCTCCCCAATCTTTGCACGCGCCTAATTCGTTCCATTCGTCATTTCATGTTTCATGGATTTTGCGTTTTATGACTGTTGGCAGATTAGTTTTCCTCCTGGGATGAATAAAGTTATATCCTATCGTATCGTATCATATCTCTAAACTCTAACCCAAACAGTGTTTATCTCAAGCATGCGGAAATCTTGTACAGTTTTAGTTAAACATGAAGTCAGCTCTGTCTCCTGTTGAAACCACATGGCCTTAATCTCATTCACAGAAGGGCTGAATTTGCAGAGTGTTGGGTGACATTTCCATTTCCCCACATGTGCCATCCTCATGGGCTCTTTGAAAGTTTGCCAAACTGAGTTCAGTTGGTTGTGCCTACCAGGGTCTAGGTTGAGTGAGCAGTTACCGTACAAAGCATCCTTTCATTCCACCAAGCTGGACTGGGTTCAAAACCAATAATGCATCTTTCTGCCTTTACTTTAGACTTTAGACTTTAGAGATACAATGCAGAAACAGGCCCTTTGGCCCATCGAGTCCGCGCCGATCAGCGATCGCCCCGTACACCCAGTACCCAACGGCTGGACTTGTACACTCTGGAGTTTAGAAGGATGAGAGGGCATCTTATTGAAACAAATAAGATTATTAAGGGTTTGGACACGCTAGAGGCAGGAAACACGTTCCCGATGTTGTGGGAGTCCAGAACCAGGGGCCACAGTTTAAGATGGTCACACCACACAGCTTATTTATTTATTTTACTTTTCTTTTTCATCGGTTGGAGTTGCATACTAAATCTCGTTACACTGACGTGCAATGACAATAAAATATATTTATGAGCTTTATGAAACCCCAGCTATTTACAATATATATTAATGATCTGGATGAGGGAATTGAAGGCAATATCTCCAAGTTTGCGGATGACACTAAGCTGGGGGTCAGTGTTAGCTGTGAGGAGGATGCTCGGAGACTGCAAGGTGACTTGGATTGGCTGGGTGAGTGGGCAAATGTTTGGCAGATGCAGTATAATGTGGATAAATGTGAGGTTATCCATTTTGGTGGAAAAAACGGGAAAGCAGACTAATATCTAAATGGTGGCCAATTGGGAAAGGGGGAGATGCAGCGAGACCTGGGTGTCATGGTACACCAGTCATTGAAAGTAGGCATGCAGGTGCAGCAGGCAGTAAAGAAAGCGAATGGTATGTTAGCTTTCATTGCAAAAGGATTTGAGTATAGGAGCAGGGAGGTTCTGCTGCAGTTGTACAGGGTCTTGGTGGGACCACACCTGGAGTATTGCGTACAGTTTTGGTCTCCAAATCTGAGGAAGGACATTATTGCCATAGAGGGAGTGCAGAGATGGTTCCAGAGTGAGTCCAGCAGAGGAGGACAAAGGGCTTAATTAGGAAAGGGAAAATAGATTATGAAAGAAAACTGGCAGTGAACATAAAAACTGACTGCAAAAGCTTTTAAAGATATGTCAAGAGAAAAATATTAGTTAAAACAAATGTAGGTCCCTTGCAGTCAGAAACAGGTGAATTGATCATGGGGAACAAGGACATGGCAGACCAATTGAATAACTACTTTGGTTCTGTCTTCACAAAGGAAGACATAAATAATCTGCCGGAAATAGTAGGGGACCGGGGATCAAAAGAGATGGAGGAACTGAGTGAAATCCAGGTTAGCAGGGAAGTGGTGTTAGGTAAATTGAATAGATTAAAGGCCGATAAATCCCCAGCGCCAGATATTCTGCATCCCAGAGTACTTAAGGAAGTAGCCCCAGAAATAGTGGATGCATTAGTGACATTTTTTCAAAGCTCTTTTGATTCTGGAGTAGTTCCTGAGGATTGGAGGGTAGCTAATGTAACACCACTTTTTAAAAAGGCAGGGAGAGAGACAACGGGGAATTACAGACCAGTTAGTCTAACATCGGTTGTGGGGAAACTGCTAGAATCAGTTATTAAAGATGGGATAGCAGCACATTTCGAAAGTGGTGAAATCATTGGACAAAGTCAGCATGGATTTATGAAAGGTAAATCATGTCTGACGAATCTTATAGAATTTTTCGAGGTTGTAACTAGTAGAGTGGATAAGGGAGAACCAGTGGATGTGTTATATCTGGACCTTCAGAAGGCTTTCGACAAGGTCCCACATAAGAGATTAGTATACAAACTTAATGCACACGGTATTGGGGATTCAGTATTGATGTGGATAGAGAACTGGCTGGCAGACAGGAAGCAAAGAGTAGGAGTAATCGGGTCCTTTTCAGAATGGCAGGCAGTGACTAGTGGGGTATCGCAAGGCTCAGTGCGGGGACCCAAGCTATTTACGATATATATTAATGATTTGGACGAGGGAATTGAATGCAACATCTCCAAGTTTGCGGATGACACGAAGCTGGGGGGCAGTGTTAGCTGTGAGGAGGATGCTAGGGGGCTGCAAGGTGACTTGGATAGGCTGGGTGAGTGGGCAAATGCATGGCAGATGCAATATAATGTGGATAAATGTGAGGTTATCCACTTTGGTGGCAAAAACAGGAAAGTAGACTTTTATCTGAATGGTGGCCGATTAGGAAAGGGAGAGATGCAACGAGACCTGGGTGTCATGGTACACCATGGTAGTCATTAAAAGTAGGCATGCAGGTGCAGCAGGCAGTGAAGAAGGCGAATGGTATGTTAGCATTCATAGCAAAAGGATTTGAGTATAGTAGCAGGGAGGTTCTACTGCAGTTGTACAGGGTCTTGGTGAGACCACACCTGGAGTATTGCGTACAGTTTTGGTCTCCTAATCTGAGTAATGACATTCTTGTCATAGAGGGAGTACAGAGAAGGTTCACCAGACTGACTCCTGGGATGGCAGGACTTTCATATGAAGTAAGACTGGATAGACTCGGTTTGTACTCGCTGGAATTTAGAAGATTGAGGGGGGTTCTTATAGAAACTTACAAAATTCTTAAGAGATTGGACAGGCTAGATGCAGGAAGATTGTTCCCGATGTTGGTGAAGTCCAGAACAAGGGGTCACAGTTTAAGGATAAGGGGGAAATCTTTTAGGACCGAGATGAGGAGAACATTTTTCACACAGAGAGTGGTGAATCTCTGGAATTCTCTGCCGCAGATGGTAGTTGAGGCCAGTTCATTGGCTATATTTATGAGGGAGTTAGATGTGGCCCTTGTGGCTAAAGGGATCAGGGGGTATGGAGAGAAGGCAGGTACAGGATACTGAGTTGGATGATCAGCCATGATCATATTGAATGGTGGTGCAGGTTTGAAGGGCCGAATGGCCTACTCCTGCACCTAATTTCTATGTTTCTATGTTTCTATGAACCCGGGTCTCTGGCGCTGTAAGGCAGCAACTCTACCGCTGCACCACTGTGCCACCTTCTGATTTGATGAGAATGTGGAAGGCATAATTAGGAAGTTTGCAGATGATACTAAAATAGGCAGTATATTAAATGGTGAAGTTGGTCTATCAAGAACAAAATCAGAACAGTACGATTTTGAAATGAGGGATAAAAAACGGCCAATTAACCGCTGTCTCTAAGGGGGTTGCGTCCAATCACCGACCAGCTTCCCTTAAAATTCCTGTCCAATCAGCCGCTGTCTCCAAGGGCAGAATTTTTTTTGTATGCCTGGCTTTGATATGTAGATGAATGTTACATATATCTACTGGAGAGGGAGCGGCCAGATCAGACTCGAGAGGACACGGGAGAGAGGATACAGTTTTGACAAGAAGAGAGAGAGTGAATGGAAAATTCTAGCTTATATGAGAATAAGGAACACCTGGTATGAATCATCTCTTTGTTTGTACAACTACTTCTATAAAGAATCAATTAAACTGGAAATAACGACCGGAGGATCCGTTTTCTTTATCGTTTGCGTAAGTTCCGTTCCTCCTTGCCTGTGTAGTAATGGCAATGGAAAGTTGGACATGGAAAAGTTTGAAATTGCTATTACAGGGTCCTTAACCTCATGAGACATGGAATTGAGTGTAGAAGTTTAGTTTAGTTGAATTTAGAGGTACAGAGCGGAAACAGGCCAGGTGACTGAGTGGTAATCTTGTCGAGGTGTATAAAATTATACGTAATTAAAACAAGATAATTTATTCCTCATTTACAAGTTATAAGCAAACAATGTAATGCTGTCAATCACATCAGTGCCTACACTATGCTTCACTATTGTTTCCAAATCATGTTTTGTGGAAAACTTATCAGAAAACCCTGAAATCTGATAGCAATATTTCTCCATTAAAATAATTACCTTTGACTTTAGAGATACTGGATGGAAACCGGCCTTTTGCCCCATTGTGTCCATGCCAACCCACGGTCGCCCCGTGCACTGGCACTATCCTACACAGTACGGACAATTTACAATTTTAACTAAGCCAATTAAACTGCAAACCTGTACGCCTTTGGATTGTGGGAGGAAACCGGAGCACCCAGAGAAAACCCACGCGGTCACAGGGGAGAATGTGCAAACTCCGTACAGACAGCCCCCGTGGTCGTTTCGCTGTGAAAACAACTCCAGGGAATCTGCTGCGCATCAAGAATAGTTTTAGGCCCCAACCAATGGAAAGCCAGTTGTGTAAGAACATGGGGGCCACGGTCAATTTAATCCCCCCCCCCCCACCTCCCCCCACCCTCCCGCTGCGCACCATAGGGCGAAACGCAGTTATTTTTTCATCTCGGGAAACACTGCTCCAGATGCCAACGTGGGTGCAGGAAGCAACTCACAAAGAGAGAGACTAAAGCAAAATATGCTCAGCTTCTTAAGTAAAAGCAGAAAGAGCTTGAAATAAAATGTAAGAGTTCATGAAACAGCTGGAGGAAGTGAGCCAAGTGTCACTGCTTTGGGTTGGTGTACTTGATCTGATAAAGTGTTATCCGATACCGCTTTCTTCCTATCTGCATAAATGGCGACTTATATCGTGCATGTTTCTGCATTTCCTTTCTGATTATAAACAAGCTGTTCATAGCTGTGGGTTGTGTTGATGTGAAAAGTTCCACCTGACAAATATAGTCATATATCGAAACATCGAAACATAGAAAATAGGTGCAGGAGTAGGCCATTCGGCCCTTCGATCATGATTCACTAGGATCATGGCTGATCATTCAAAATCATTACCCCATTTCTGCTTTCCCCCATATGCCTTGATTCCGTTAGCAGTCATATGGCACATATAGTCATTTAGCAAAGGCCAGCAGCATAATCAAGGATGTCACACCCTGGCCACTTCCTCTTCTCCCCTCTCCCGTCAAGCAAAAGGCACAGAAGTGTGAAAATGTACACCTCCAGATCCAGGGACAGTTTCTTCCCAACTGTTATCAGGCAACTGAACCATCCTACCAACAACTAGTTTAGTTTATTGTCACGTGTACCGAGGTACGGTGAAAAGCTTTTGTTGTGTGCTATCCAGTCAGCGGAAAGACAATACATGATTACTATCGAGCCATTTGCAGTGTACAGATACATGATAAGGGAATAAAGTTTAGTGCAAGGTAAAGCGAGAAAAGTCCGATCAAGTATAGTCAGAGGGTCACCAAAGAGGTAGATAGTAGTTCAGCACTGCTCAGTTGGCTGATTCAGGATGCAGTCCTGAATGACTATCTACCTCATTGGAGACCCCCAGACTATCTTTGATCGGACTTTACTGGACAATATCTTGCATTGAAGGTTATTCGCGTTATTCCCTTCATCATGTATCTTCTGTACACTGTGGATAGCTCAATTATAATCATGTATTGCCTTTCTGCTGAC
Source organism: Leucoraja erinaceus (assembly GCF_028641065.1). Lineage (NCBI taxonomy): Eukaryota > Metazoa > Chordata > Chondrichthyes > Rajiformes > Rajidae > Leucoraja > Leucoraja erinaceus. Next base: position 35,848,698 of record NC_073378.1, on the reverse strand, counting down.
TGGATGGCAAGCAACAAAAGCTTTGCACACGTGACAAGAAACTAAACTCAACTCAACTCAAACTGTGTGTGAGGCGTGATATGAAAAATTCCATGTGACACATATAGTCAGTGCCAACATAAGCATCAGTCCCTGCATAGAGTCACTGCTCAGTTATCGACATACATCTTTCCTCAGTGGGGATCGCTGGCCGGCGCGAACTCAGCGGGCCAGAGGGCCTATTCCATGCAGTATCTCTAAACAAAACTACACTAAACTAAACTATATATATATATCTATACACTGTGAGCGACAATTAAAATCATGTATTTTCTTTCCGCTGACTGGATAGCACGCCACAAAAGCTTTTCACTTAGTTACTCCAGCATTTTGTGTCTATCTATCTTCGGTGTAAACCTGCATCTGCAGTTACTTCCTCAATGGGGGTGGCACGGTGGCACAGCGGTAGAGTTGCTGCGTCACAGCGGCAGAGACCCAAGTTCGATCCTGACTACGGTGTTTGTACGTTCTCCCTGTGACTGCGTGGGTTTTCTCAGAGATCTTCGGTTTCCTCCCACACTCCAAAGACATCCAGATCTGTTGGTTAATTGGCTTGGTGTAATTCTAAATTGTCACTAGTGTGTGACGGATAATGCTAATGTGCTGGGATCGCTGGTTGACGCGGACTCAGTGGGCCAAAGGGCCTATTTCTGCACTCTAAACAAAACTATACATCTATCTATATACTTTTAAAACTCTGTGTGTGTGTGTTTATGTCATTTTTTTGCCTTTTGTCATTTTTTTGCCCTTTGATTCGTTACTCCGCCTAAACCACACGCAAAAACACCGAGATTTTTACCATTTCGCTTGTAATTTTACTATTACATTCGCTCATCCACTCCTCATCAAATTTCGTCATTTTTCTGTGCACATTTTTAATAAAATCCTCCCCCCCCCCCCCCCCCCCCCCACCCCCACTGACGCAGCGTCATTTTTCACCTCCTGCTGGCCAGCGACCATAACGGCTCTCTTCCAAAAACACCGACAATTTTCCCATTTCGCTAGCGATTGGTCACTTCCTCCACTCCCCCCCCTGGCCCAGCTCTGTCACGCTGGCCGAAGCCAAGATCGCCTGCTCCCCCCGCCGCTTTTCGCCATCCTCGCTCGCCTGCACTGTCCGAAGATGTACCACGCGTCAACGGCCTGTCGGCCCGCAGGCGCATTGAGGGTGTACGCAGTGTTTCAATGGGCGTATGCACGTCTCGACGTCGTACGCAGCGTCTTGACGTCGTACGCAGCATCTTGACGACGTACGCAGCGTCTTGACGGCATATGCCTAGCACATGGCGTTACGCCATGACGTCAGGCTGCCTCCACTTGTAACCGCGCGTTGCAGGAACAGACCCAACGGGTCTGCACTTGGTCTAGTATACAGATAAACGACTGTGTGTGTGTGTGTGTGTGTGTGTGTGTGTGTGTGTGTGTGTGGTGTGTGTGTGTGTGTGTGTGTGTGTGTGGTGCAGGTGTGTGTGTGTGTGTGTGTGTGTGTGTGTGTGTGTGTGTGTGTGTGTGTGTGTATAGCATTTTGCCTTTGAAACCTATGTCCTCGAAAACCAGACACAAAAACGTGGTGATTTTTACCATTTCGATACGAATTTAACTTGAACAGATCCACTCCTCATTAAATTTGGTCATGTATCTCTACATTTTTTCAAAAAAATTCTTCACTAAAATTACTGTTTCGTTTAAATCAGACCGCTGCCCAGCTGTGGCAGCTCGCACCACAGATGAAATATATTCCCCTCTCCAAATTGGGCTGCACGGTGGCACAGCAGTAGTGTTGCTGCCTTACAGCACCAGATACCCGACTTTGGTCCTGAATGCGGGTGCTTGTCTGTACGGAGTTTGTACATTCTCCCCATGACATGTGTGGGTTTTCTCCGGGATCTCCAGTTTCCTCCCACAGTCCAAAGACGTACAGGTTTGTAGGCTGAGTGGCTTGGTATAGTTGTAAATTGTCCCTAGTGCGTAGGATACTGTTAGTGTGCGGGGGTCGATGGTCCGCGCAGACTCGGTGGGTCGAGGGGCCTGTTTCCGCGCTGTATCTCTAAAACTGAGATTTAAGTTTAGAGATACAGCATGGAAACAGGACATTCGGCCCATCGAGTCCACGTCGACCAACGATCCCCGCACACTCAAACTATCCTACTCACCCTCAGGACAATGTACAATTTTCACCGAAGCCAATTAACCTACAAATCGGCATGTCTGCGGAGTGTGGGAGGAAACCAGAGCACCCAGGGAAAACCCACAAGGTCATGGGGAGAACTTACAAGCACCATATAGACAGCAACTGTAGTTAGGATCGAACCCGGGTCTCTGGCATTATAAAGCAGCAACCCTAACCATCAAAAAGATGGGGAGGATTGAGAGGGATGAGAAGCTGAGGAAAAACATATGGGCCAGCTGTCGATAGTTGTGTGTGTGGTCTGAGTGCATCTGTACCACATATCTATGCAGAAGCCCAGTCTCCAGTCATCTTGGTGCACCCTGCCACTGTGCCAATAACTCACTGACTCAAAACAAAATTATCACAGTATGAAGAAGGGTCTTGACCCGAAACATCACCATTCCTTCTCTCCAGAGATGATGCCTCACCCGCTGAGTTAATCTAGCATTTTATATCTACCTTGAAAATGAACACACACATAACTTCCATTCCACAAAATTGATTTAGAAACAAAACACCATTAATCGCGAGGGTGGGATGGCACAGAGGCACAGTGGTAGAGTTGCTGCCCTACACCGATCCTGACCACTGGTGCTGTCTGTGCGGAGTTTGTACTTTCTCCCCGTGACCACACGTTGGATTTCTCCCACACTCCAAAGTCATGCAGGTTTGTAGGTTAATTGGCTTCTGTAAATTGTAAATTGCCCCTGGTGTGTAGGATAGTGCTAATGTACGGGGCAATCGTTGGTCAGCATGGACCCAGTGGGCCAAAGGGCCTGTTTCTGCACTGTATGTCTGAAGTATAAAGTCTAAACAAGTCTAAAAGCGATTGGAGCCAGGTAGATTGATGTCAGTAAATCAAGCTTAGTCGGCCAATAAAAGCTCACATTCTCCACATGCAGCAAAATTTAAACTTGTTTAAGATCTTTTTTTCAATAAAACTGGTTGCAAAGTCCCTGAAGGTCTGATAAGATTGCAGACGATGGAGGATTATACTGGAGAATGTTACAACATCCTACTCCCTGTGGAGGAGCAGTGAATGATTGCCAGTAGCTACCGAGTATCTGCAGTCGACGGTTTACACTTTACTTTAGACTTTAGAGATACAGCGCAGAAACAGGTCTTTCGGCCGACTGAGTCCACGCCGACCAGCGATCCCCGCACACGAGCACGATCCTCCACACACTGGGGACAATTTTCTAATATTTTTACCAAAGCCATTTAACCTACACCCTGTACTCCTTGGGATTGTGGGAGGAAACCCGTGCACCCGGAGAAAGCCTACATTGTCATGAGGAGAACGTACAAACTCCGTACAGGCAACGGCCATAGTCAGGATCAAACCCGAATCTCTGGCGTTTGAAGGCAGCAACTCTACCGCTGCTCTGCCGTGCCGCCCCTAACTGTGACTGTTCATGCACATCCTGCTGAAGCTGCTGTCACTGGCACAGTGCAGTGCTTCCAAATATCAACATGTTTGCGGCAAACTCTGGCCTCATGCAAAAACATACATGGGGAATACTAATCTCCCCAGAAAAGGACACAACAGGCTGGAAAGGTGCAGAGAAGATATACGAGGATGTTGCCAGTAGTCGAGGGCCTGAGGGTGTAGCGGTAGAGTTGCTGCCTTACAGCGAATGCAACGCCGGAGACCCGGAATCTATCCTGACTGCGGTTGCTGACAGTATGGAGTTTGTACGTTCTCCCCGTGACATGCGTGTGTTTTCTCCAAGACCTTCGGTTTCTTCCCACACTCCAAAGACGTACAGGTATGTAGGTTAATTGGCTTTGTAAAAGTAAAAATTGTCCCTTGTGGGTAAAGGATAGTGTCAATGTGCGTGGATCGCTGGTCAGCGCGGACCCGGTGGGCCGAAAATCGAGAACCAAAAGACATACATACAGAGGAAGGGACTATCGGACCATTTAAGAAACATGTATTAAGTATTCCAAGTCTTCCCACTACCAGAAGCCCAGGAGTTATGGTGATTTGCAATTTACTGAAGATGAGATCTGTGGCATTTAGGACTGTGCAATCCAGGGTCATACACCAAGTCCAGGAACAAGCTCCAGAAGGTCATAACAAGCCAATTCTAGACTCAGCTGGAGTAAGCTAAGCTAAACTAAACTAAAAAACTGGTGTCACGGATGGATGACACAATCCAGCTCTAGACTCCAAAATTGCTTCTTATACTGTAGCTCTGAAGAAGGGTCTCGACCCCAACGTTACTCATTCCATGCTGCCTGCCCCACTGCGTTACTCCAGCATTTTGTGTCTATCTTCTTATAGCTCAGATTTAGAAGGGCCAAATTCAGGCTCACTTGCTGTTGCTCTCGCTCCCTCTAGTTTAGTTTAGAGATACAGCGGGGAAACAGGCCCTTCAGCCCATCGAGTCCACGCTGACCAGCGATCCCTGTGCACTAACACTATCCTGAATTTACAATTCTTACCAAAACCAATTAACCTCCAAACCTGCAGGTCTTTGGAGTATGGGAGGAAACCGGAGCACCTGGAGAAAACCCACGCAGTCATGGGGAGAACGTGCGAACTCCGTACAGCCAGCACCCCTAGTCAGGATCGAATCCGGGTCCCTGGCGTTGTAAGGAAGCAACTCTATCGCTGTGCCATCATGGCGCCTATATCATATTTGTTCCGTCTACAGCAACATTTTCCAACATCTGTGACTCTTAGAAACAGTGTGTGGCCACAACTGCATGCAAAACTATATAGGCAAACACAGCTGTCCATTTGCAGTGGGAGGATCTTGCAAATCAAATACAGGTCCACCACTGATTTTGCAGCAACTGGTGGTCCGGCACCTCCATTCATTCGAACAAAATTACAACAGTGCATTTGAACAGTCCCCCAGAGGTCGTGTGGATTCAAGTAACACTGAAGATACTTGAAGCCATAATCTGTGGTCGGGTGAGACGGCCGACGGCCGATCTCAAAGTCTTCGGGACTTCCGCCCATATCGCCCAACTCTGACCTGGATGGAACCAGCAGATTAGTTCCCATTGCGAGAGGATTTGAGTACAGGAGCAAGGAGGTCCAACTGCAGTTGTACAGGGCCCTGGTGAGACCGCACCTGGAGTATTGTGTGCAGTTTTGGTCTCTTATTTTCAGGAAGGACATTGTTGCCATTGAGAGAGTGCAGCATAGGTTCACCAGGTTAATTCACGGGATGGTGGGACTGACATATAATGAAAGAATGGGTCGACTTGGTTTATATTCACTGGAATTTAGAAGGATCTTCTCCTTTCGAGTCCATCTTGTTACAAATGTTGGCCTCGCTGTCATCGTCCATCCTGAAAAGGATGCAAGCTTCCGGCGACAATCAGTGGGAGCCATCACTTGTCGCAATAGATGATGGTGGTAGCAGAATTAGCTCAGGATACTTCCAGTTTCCAGCCCCGCGACGTGGACACTTCTGCTATGAGGCCATTTAGAAGGATGAGAGAGGATCTTAGAGAAACATATACAATTCTTAAGGAATTGGACAGGCTAGAGGCAGGTAAAATGTTCCCGATATTGGGGGGGTCCAGAACCAGGAGTAACCGTGTAAGAATAAGGTGTAGGTCATTTAGTACTGAGAGGAAGAAAAAAAAATGTATCCAGGGAATTGTGAATCTGTGGAATTCTCTTCCACAGAAGGCAGTGGAGGCCAATTCACTGGATATATTTTAGAGAGATATAGCTCTTAGAGCTAACTGAATCAAGGGATATGGGGAGAAAGCAGAGGTGAGGTACTGATTCTGGATGATCAGCAATAATCATATTGAATATTGGTGCTGGCTTGAAGGGCCGAATGGCCTACTCCGGCACCTATTGTCTATTGTCTATTAATCTCTAAGCGGATGCTACGTGGAAACAGATGAGCTCGTAATATTTGTTTTTGCTCCACAGGTCCACCACCGAATTTCCAGCACTCGTTTTCGGATTATCAGTTCTGGATTCCCCCAACATCGGGAACATGTTTCCTGCCTCTACCGTGTCCAAACCCTTAATAATCTTACATGTTTCAATAAGATCAGAACACCGGGAGTATGCTTTGTTCTTCTATGAAAATTACCATCAGATGTTTTACACCCCTCTCATCAGGCTGCTGATGTTTCATTTCACTCTGGAATTTAGAAGGATGAAAGGGATATTTATTGAGACATACAAGATTATTAAGGGTTTGGACACGGTAGAGGCAGGAAACATGTTCCCGATGTTGGGGGAATCCAGAACGGATAATCCCAAAACGAGTGCCGGAAATTCGGTGGTGGACCTGTGGAGCAAAAACAAGTATTACAAGCTCATCTGTTTCCACGGTATGGGGGACCGACATGCAGGAGGGGTGAAAACGCGGTTGGAACAGGGCAACCCACGTGGAGGAGATTGCAACACGTGAGGAGTCTGGGGCATGCAGGGGTCAGAAACCGTGATGGTTGTCGTTGGCTGGAACAGCAACGGCGGAGCGTATGGACCCTCGGGCGGCGGTCTTGGCTCGTTCACGGTAAGCAGATGCTGACGGCTCCTGCGATAAACAGTTCCTTGGGGAATCATCATGGGGAACAAGGATATGGCGGACCAATTGAATAACTACTTTGGTTCCGTCTTCACTAAGGAAGACATAAATAATTTGCCGGAAATAGCAGGGGACCGCGGGTCAAAGGAGTTGGAGGAATTGAGTGAAATCCAGGTTAGCCGGGAAGTGGTGTTGGGTAAATTGAATGGATTAAAGGCCGATAAATCCCCAGGGCCAGATAGGCTGCATCCCAGAGGACTTAAGGAAGTAGCTCCAGAAATAGTGGATGCATTAGTAATAATCTTTCAAAACTCTTTAGATTCTGGAGTAGTTCCTGAAGATTGGCAGGTAGCAAACGTAACCACACTTTTTAAGAAGGGAGGGAGAGAGAAAATGGGGAATTACAGACCAGTTAGTCTAACATCGGTAGTGGGGAAACTGCTAGAGTCAGTTATTAAAGATGGGATAGCAGCACATTTGGAAAGTGGTGAAATCATTGGACAAAGTCAGCATGGATTTACAAAAGGTAAATCATGTCTGACGAATCTTATAGAATTTTTCGAGGATGTAACTAGTAGCGTGGATAGGGGAGAACCAGTGGATGTGGTGTATCTGGACTTCTAGAAGGCTTTCGACAAGGTCCCACATAAGAGATTAGTATACAAACTTAAAGCACACGGCATTGGGGGTTCAGTATTGATGTGGATAGAGAACTGGTTGGCAAACAGGAAGCAAAGAGTAGGAGTAAACGGGTCCTTTTCACAATGGCAGGCAGTGACTAGTGGGGTACCGCAAGGCTCAGTGCTGGGGCCCCAGCTATTTACAATATATATTAATGATCTGGATGAGGGAATTGAAGGCAATATCTCCAAGTTTGGGGATGACACTAAGCTGGGGGGCAGTGTTAGCTGTGAGGAGGATGCTAGGAGACTGCAAGGTGACTTGGATAGGCTGGGTGAGTGGGCAAATGTTTGGCAGATGCAGTATAATGTGGATAAATGTGAGGTTATCCATTTTGGTGGCAAAAACGGGAAAGCAGACTATTATCTAAATGGTGGCCGATTGGGAAAGGGGAAGATGCAGCGAGACCTGGGTGTCATGGTACACCAGTCATTGAAGGTAGGCATGCAGGTGCAGCAGGCAGTAAAGAAAGCGAATGGTATGTTAGCATTCATAGCAAGAGGATTTGAGTATAGGAGCAGGGAGGTTCTACTGCAGTTGTTCAGGGTCTTGGTGAGACCACACCTGGAGTATTGCGTACAGTTTTGCTCTCCAAATCTGAGGAAGGACATTATTGCCATAGAGGGAGTGCAGAGACGGTTCACCAGACTGATTCCTGGGATGTCAGGACTGTCTTATGAAGAAAGACTGGATAGACTTGGTTTATACTCTCTAGAATTTAGGAGATTGAGAGGGTATCTTATAGAAACTTACAAAATTCTTAAGGGGTTGGACAGGCTAGATGCAGGAAGATTGTTCCCGATGTTAGGGAAGTCCAGGATAAGGGGTCACAGCTTTAGGATAAGGGGGAAATCCTTTAAAACCGAGATGAGAAGGACTTTTTTCACACAGAGAGTGGTGAATCTCTGTAATTCTCTGCCACAGAGGGTAGTTGAGGCCAGTTCATTGGCTATATTTAAGAGGGAGTTAGATGTGGCCCTTGTGGCTAAGGGGATCAGAGGGTATGGAGAGAAGGCAGGTACGGGATACTGAGTTGGATGATCAGCCATGATCATATTGAATGGCGGTGCAGGCTCGAAGGGCCGAATGGCCTACTCCTGCACCTAATTTCTATGTTTCTATGTTTCTATGTTTCCTTCAAAGTCAACCAGGTAGGAGCGAGGAGACTCGGCCACACCAACCACTGTTGCGAGACGAGAATAGCCGCTGGCAGTCTGCAGTCGAACGACCTGTCCTGGCAGCAGAGGCTGCATGGGGTTTGCATGACCTGTCGTGGGACCGCCATTGGACGTCATGTCTTTCCTGTATGCGCCTCTGGACGGAGGCAGGCTCCAACACTTGAGGCAGCAGCTTGTGTTGAGCTATCGGGATCGGTGGCCTGGTAGTCTACCGATTGGTTGTCCTGGACATCAGGCGCTGGGCAGGTGAACACATGGTCGGGCCCCTGGAGATATTTCTGAGGTTCAGGATGTCTAGGTAGAAATCAGAGTTTGTCAGGCGCGATTGCTCCATTAAAAGTTTTGCACTTCAGACAGCCCGCTCCGCAAGACCGTTGCTCTGCGGGTACTCCAGGCTAATGGTGAAATGGTGGAAGTTCCATTTGCTGGCGAATGCCTTGAACTCGTTGCTTGTGAACTGCCTGCCATTGTCGGTCTGCAAACGGACTGGGGAGCCGAAAGTGGAGAAATGTCGTCGCAGCTTGCGGATAACCATCTCAGACGTGAGGGAAGTAAGAAGGTCCACCTCAAACCAATTCGAGTATGAGTCGGCCAGGACAAGATATGGCTTGCCACGCCATTCGGAGATGTCTGCAGCCAGCGAAGTCCAGGCCATGGCAGGCGCCGGTTGCTGTAAAAGAGGCTGCCATTGCTGGTGGGGCGCAAGGTTGTTGCAGGTAGAGCAGGAAGAGATGCGGTCTCGGATGTACTTGGCCATGCCAGGCCAGTAGAATTGGCACTGAGCGTGGGCAATCGTCGCATCAGCTCCAGGGTACCCACTGTGGGCCACGTTGAAGTACTGGCCATGCATGGAGGAAGGGCCCACGACCTTGTGACCCTTAACTATGATGTCGTCCTGGATCACCAGCTCGTCGTGGACCAGGAAGAAGGGTTGAGCCTCAGCCGGTGCACTGGCGCACTTGCTTGGCCAGCCACGTTTGATCACGGAAGAAAGTCGCTGCAGAGCGGGATCGGCAGCGGTGTGCTTGGCCAGGCACTGGAGCTGCTTAGTGGGAACAAAGTTAACGCTGAGCACAAGTAGTTCCTCTTGTTCGTAGGGGTGGCGGTCACAGGAAACCCGTGGGGCACGAGAGAGAGTGTCGGCAACATGCATCTCCGTGCCCTTCTTGTAAACGAGTTTAAAGTCAAAGCTCTGTAGCTGCAACATCATGCGCTGCAGCCGGGCAGGAGCAACATGGATCAGATTGTTTAAAATGGTCACCAGCGGCTGGTGGTCAGTCTCGACCGTAAAACAGATACCAAAAAGGAAGTCCGTGAATTTGGAGCAGGCGAACACAACCACGAGCAGTTCTTTTTCGATCTGAGCATACCGTTGTTCGATGTCGGTCATGTTGCGGGAGGCTACGAGACAGGATACAGCGATCCATCATCAGAGGACTGTAGGCAGGCCGCACCGAGCCCGAACCTGGAGGCGTCGCAGGTGACAGTGATCGGGCACCGTAGGTCGAAAAACCTTATTGTCGGGGTGCTGATCAACTTGGACTTCAGACAGTCGAACGCCTGCTGGTGTTGCGGGAACCAGGACCAAGCGGTGTCCTTTCTGGTCAGTTGCCGTGGGGACGAGCTCAGCTCGCTGAGATTGGGTATAAACTTCCCTAGGTAGTTCACCATACCCAGGAACCGTTGCAGACCGAGCACGTCGGTGGGGGCCGGCATCTCGGTGATTGCGGCAGCTTTCAATGGGTCGGGCTTTAGTCCGTCCGAAGTGAAGACACGCCCGACGTACGTGACTTCCGAGACCCGGAACCTGCACTTTTTAGAGTTCAGCTTCAGGTTGATCCGCCGAGCCCGATCTAGGACACAGCGGAGGTTCATGTCATGCTCGGCAACGTCCTTTCCATAAACCAGGATGTCATCCACGATGATGGCGCACGGCAGGCCGGAGAACAACTGTTCCATCGCCCTCTGAAACACCTCGCTTGCAGAATTGATGCCGAATGGCATTCGCAGAAACTTAAATCTGCCAAACGGTGTCGAGAACGTCGTCAGGTCGGAGGAGCCCTTGTCCAGTGGTATTGGCCAAAAGGAACTCTTCACGTCGAGGACTGAGAAAACAGTGGCCTGTCCGACTTGGGCTGCAACGTCCTCCATGGTCCCCATGGGATAGTGGGGCCGCCTGATTGCGAGGTTTAAATCCTTCAGGTTGATGCACACGCGTATTTCGTTTCTGTCCTTTTTCAGGGTGGCAACCATGGTGGAGACACACTCGGTGGGCTCGCTGACGGCCACCAGCACTCCCATGTCGTTCAACATCGACTCAACTTTGTCTTTCATGGCGTGGGACACTCTATGCGGTGCGCGGACCACGGCCGCCACCTTCGATTCAATGGCAATTCTGTAGGTGATGGGCAGCTTGCCCAGCTCATCGTTAAACAGGTCAGGGTATTCCGATATCGGATCCAGAGAAATCAGCACTTTGTGGACCGTTCGGTCGAACGACACCAATCCCAGGTCCTGGCCATGCCTGGTTGCCCAACAGAATCACACAGTCAGAGTTCAAAACATAAAACGTAAGGGCCCGCGATGTTTTTTTCAGCACGCAATTGAAGGTGGCCTTTCCCATCGGTCTCAGCACCTCGCCCCCATAAGCATGCAGAGTGGAGCAGTCTGCAATTAGGAGCTTATTGTTTCTAATCTTCTTGAACAGGTTTGTTGACATTACGTTGACCTTGGCACCCGTGTCAAGCTTAGCATGGAAACTGCAATTGTTGACAGTAACCAGGACAGTCGGATCGGGTAGTCGGCCAGGTGCGTGGAGGAGTGATAACACACTCGCCTCCCCTTGAGAATTAATTGGATCAGAATCGAGGGCTGTGTCGAGCGAGGACTGGGAACCATACTGGTTATCAATCTGCATCAGCATGTTTAAGTTAGGTCTAGAAGCTTGTGGAACTTTCCCACGGGAGCAGAAAGCTGCAGAGAAATGATTTAGCTTCTTACAAAAGTGGCAGGTTTTGCCGTAAGCTGGGCACGGCGACTGCTTTTGATGCATGTAGTTGCAATTGGGGCACTTTCTTGAGGGCACCCCGCCGGGACCGTAGCTGGCCCGTGGCACAAATTTTGTGTTATCCATCCGAGGACGCGGTCTGTTAAACCCAGTCAGATTGATCGATTTTGTGGCGACTCCCGCTGACCGATCTGCGGGTCAATGACCTCAGCCGTTCTGCAGGCGTGCATGGCTTTGCTCAGAGTCAGATCTGGTTTCCGGAGGAGCTCCGATCTTAACCTCTGATCGAGCATCCCCGTCACTAAAATGTCCCTGGTAAGCTGGTCTGTCATTGCACCGAAACGGCACCTTTGGGCTAGGTAGCGCAGGTCAGCAATGAAACATTCAACAGGTTCCTCCGGCAGCTGCTTTCTGGTGAAAAAACGCGCCCTCTCTAAAATACGGTTCGAGGGCAGGTCGCAAATCTCCCTGAACTTGCGCAGCAGGCGTACCGGGTCATCAGCAGTCTCTAGAGGTATCTGTACCTGATCATCGGGACCCAGGACCGCTGGGTCGTAGGTGAAGGTTCTTGCTCTCCTCATGGCATCGGGGCCGGCAAGGTTGAGAAGTAGAGAGGCTTTAACCGCATCGGGCTCGTTCCGATGTGCGATGTTGATGTAGTGGCTGAAGTCCAACTCAAAGTTAGCCCAGCGCTCTGCGATGTCAGAATCAAAGATGAGAGGCGCGGGCTTTCGGCACGAGGATGCCATGGTCAGTGAAGGCAAAACGCAGAGAAAGAAATAAAACTCAGAAAAAAGAAATAAAACCCGGGAAACAGGAGACGCGAGTCTTTTCTGATTGACACCATATAAATAAGTGATCAAACACACTTGTACTTTACACTAGTCTTTAATGAGAACACAGGGTTAAACACACATCAGCAGTCACTGTCTCCAGTCTGCTACTATACCGCGCAGAAGGAGAAGAAGGCGTTATTATAATTGGTAACTAAGGCGTGGTTAGTGGTACTGAGGTAGCTATATTATTGGTTGCATGCATAAACCATCTACAAGCCCGATCAAAGATAGTCTGAGGGTCTCATTCAGAACTGTTCTCTGGTTGTTGGTAGGATGGTTCAGTTGCCTGATGCGGCGGTAGAGTTGCTGCCTTACAGCGCCAGGGACCCGGGTTCGATCCTGACTACGGGTGCTATCTGTACGGAGGCTGTACGTTCTCCCCATGATCTGAGTGGATTTTGTCCGTGATCTCCGATTTCCTCCCACACTCCAAAGATGTGCTGGTTTGTAGGTTAATTGGCTTGGTATAATTGTAAATTGTTCCTAATGTGTGCAGGATAGTGTTTGTGTATGGAGATCGCTGGTCGGCGTGGACTCTGTGGGCTGAATCTCTAAACTAAACTAAATTAAACTAAACTAAACCTCCATATGTTTGATTCTTGAGGAGTTATCCAGGATGTGGAATAATGGAGTATTTGGAGTATTGAACCTTCTGAACCTTCTGAATTTTGTAGTTGGCAGGGCAGTACTCTGCATATCGCCAACTTGGACAATTTTACATTTTTATCAAGCCCAATTTATCAAGCCAATTAACCTACAAACCTGTACGTCTTTGGGGTGTGGGAGAAAACCAAATATCTTGGAGAACACCCACGCAGGTCACGGGAGGAACGTACAAACTCCATACAGTCATAACCCGTAGTCGGGATTGCTTAGAGTTCTGGTCTCCCCATTACAAGAATGATGTGGAGGCTTTGGAAAGGGTGCAGAGGAGGTTTACCCGAATTATGTATGGAATTTAGGAGGACTTCAAGAGGAGTTGGAACAACCTTGTCCCCTGTCTCCATCAAGGGTGTGGATGTGCAGTTTACTAAGGAGTACAAGTACATTGGAGTGTACCTGGACAGTAAACTGGACTGGTCCAGGAACGCTGAGGCCCTGTACAAGAAGGGACAGAGCCGCCTGTACTTTCTGAGGAGGCTCCGCTCTTACAACATCTGCAGTAAGATGCTGCAGATATTCTATCAATCGGTGATAGCCTGTGTCATCTTCTACACTGTTGTGTGCTGTGGCAGCAGGGCGAAGGCCGTGGACACCAGCGGAATTAACAAACTCATCAGGAAGGCTGGCTCCGTCCTGGGAGTGGAGTTGGATTTGTGGGAGGTGGTCTTGGAAACATAGAAACATAGAAACATAGAAATTAGGTGCAGGAGTAGGCCATTCGGCCCTTCGAGCCTGCACAGCCATTCAATATGATCATGGCTGATCATCCAACTCAGTATCCCGTACCTGCCTTCTCTCCATACCCTCTGATCCCCTTAGCCACAAGGGCCACATCTAACTCCCTCTTAAATATAGCCAATGAACTGGCCTTGGCTCGCCCTCTGTGGCAGAGAGTTCCAGAGATTCACCACTCTCTGTGTGAAAAAAGTTCTTCTCATCTCGGTTTTAAAGGATTTCCCCCTTATCCTTAAGCTGTGACCCCTTGTCCTGGACTTCGCCAACATCGAGAGCAATCTTCCTGCATCTAGCCTGTCCAACCCCTTAAGAATTTTGTAAGTTTCTATAAGATGCCCTCTCAATCTCCTAAATTCTAGAGAGTATAAACCAAGTCTATCCAGTCTTTCTTCATAAGACAGTCCTGACATCCCAGGAATCAGTCTGGTGAACCTTCTCTGCACTCCCTCTATGACAATAATGTCCTTCCTCAGATTTGGAGACCAAAACTGTACGCAATACTCCAGGTGTGGTCTCACCAAGACCCTGTACAACTGCAGTAGAACCTCCCTGCTCCTATACTCAAATCCTTTTGCTATGAAAGCTAACATACCATTCGCTTTCTTCACTGCCTGCTGCACCTGCATTGGAGCGGAGGATGCTCCTCAAAGCGTGGAGCATCCTGGAAAATACAACTCACCCCTTCCAACATTTTGTGTCTATCTTTGGAGTAAACCAGCATCTGCAGTTCCTTCCCAGACATGGAAAACAGGTCTTCATGTGTGTACAAACAAGCAGCCAAGCAGGTGTGAAAGAATTGACTCTCTGTTCAATTAGACACACTGCATGGAGTAGCCCTGCCTGATGGCTTCCTGTTCTTTGTTTATAAAACACAACATCTGTGGAATATATTGCCACAGAAGCCTGTGGAGGGCAATGGATACTTTTAAGGCAGAGATAGATAGATTCTTGATTAGTACGGTTGTCAGCAGAAGCTAGGAGAATGGGGTTGAGAGGGAAAGATAGATCAGTCATGATTGAATGGTGGAGGAGCCTTGTTTGGCTAAATGGCCTAATTCTTTAACTATCCCTTGTGACTTGATGGGCCGAATGATCTAATTCTGTTCTTCTCCCTTCTGAACTTATGAACATGCCTACAGATGACAGAGAGAGACAACAAAAAAATGAAATGAGTTCCTCACAGAGAAAGAGTGCCCAGCGACCTGCTTGTTCAAATTGGAACCTTGAAGCAGGAAACACAAAATCTGCTATTTCTTGGATGTAGAGATACATTTGTCCTCCTTGCATCTCTACAATTATTGGAACCCAAGCAATGCTTATGCCCACCACGAATTTTAACACCAACAAATTAAGCTGTGCCAATCTTGTGGAATGCTGCTTAAAAGAGCATGAGAAATAGACAAAAGTGAAGTTAACAAGATAAATAAAATGCATCCCAGTCCTGTAGAACTGGAATCCTGCAGGTTCAATCGAGGCAGCAAACCAAAGGACAAATATTTTACCGCTCCTTACTGATTTTTTTTTTGTGTTTCATTGGCAACCATAATGTGACCAGCGGCGAGGCTCCGATGCCGCAGATGGAGGCGATGGTCCAGATGGGCAGACACCGCAGCCCCCCCCCCCCCCCCCCCCCCCCCCCCCCTGGGCCCGGAAAAAAGGGCACTCCTTTTTTATCCCATATCATCCCGCGGGCCGGATGGGACCCAGGATAAAAAACAGACTCCCCTCCCGCAACGCAATATTCCACTACTTACACAGAGTAGAAACGAGGTGTCGAGGCGATCTCTGATTGTGTGGAGTGCAAATGGTGATCTGATCCCGGCCCTTGCCCACTGCACACGCACGGAAGGACAGCGTCATGTTGCGTCACTACTCGGCTTCATTTTCCTTTGGATTTTTTCTTATTCTGGAAAACCTATTCCCCCCCCCCCCCCCCCCCCTGACGGCCTCCACATCCTTCTGTGGCAAAGAATTCCGCAGATTCAACACCTTCTGACAATAAATTTCTTCTCATCATCTTCCTAAAAGTGCGTCCTCTAATTCAGAGGCTATGACCTCTAGTCCAAGACTCTCCCACTAGTGCAAACATCCTCTCCACATCCACTTTATCCTCTCCACAAGATCAAACCCGGGTCAAGGCGCTGTAATGCAGCGATAGGGCGCAACTGGAGTTGGATCTTCGATACCAGTTGGAAGTGGTGGGAACAGCCCATGCAATGTTGAGCGAGGGGCTTAATAACTTAGATGTATGTGATTACCTCATTGAATTTAACTGCATTCCTAGAACAATAAAGACCCGATTATACTGGAAAAGACCAAAGACAATTGTTCATATTCCAAGTTACTCCACAATGATCCAAAAGAAACATTGCTTATGAACTGACATCATTGCACGTGATACTGCCACAGAAATCATTTCAAGAGCACAAAGGCAACTCGCGTGGCAGTGGCTGATCACAATAGCCATTGACAAGTTTCAAACCAGAAAATAAAATTATGACCACTTAGAAAATAACGTGGGGTATGACTGAATTTTTAGAGACTACGATGTTGTGACATAATTATTATAATTTGTGGGAATGTTATTCAGAAATTAGTTGTTAAATATATATGCACTGCAATAGTGACTCCACTTAAGAAGGATTTGATTAAGTAATCTGCTATATTCAAGAGGGAGTTAGATGTGGCCTTTGTGGCTAAAGGGGTACTGAGTTGGATGATCAGCCATGATCACAGTGAATGGCGGTGCAGGCTCGAAGGGCCGAATGGCCTACTCCTGCACCTATTTTCTATGTTGCTATGTTTCTATGTAAGTGCAATATCTTTTGTGAGTCAAGATGCAGGAATCCTTTTCGCTGTGGCTATCAAGTTGAACCACTCCTCCTCCTTCTGTCATGGGTGGACTGACACCTCTCTCCCAGCCCCCCCTCCCACCCCTCCCCACATTTCATGGTGCTTCACAATACTGCCCATCAGGGAAGAACTGACAGGCAGCTACAAAATGAAGATAATTCGGGCCGGAGGGCCTGCTTCCACGCTGTATAACTCTAACAAAGGACTCAAAAAAATGCATGTGCTGGAAATACAATATGGAAACAGGCTCTTTGGCCCAACATTCACACCGACTTCAAGGTCGGCAGAGGAGCGGCAGGTGAAGGAGTGAGTGCGGCGATTGGCTGAAGAATTTAATCAGCAAATCGGTAAGTTAGCTAATTAGTGAATTAGTCAATTTATCAGCTAATATAAGCAAAGTTTGCTCTAGGGGAGCGGCCTTGTCGAGGGAAGTGCCTTATGAGAAAAGTTTGAGTCTTTGGCTTGAGAGCCTTGTGAGAAAAGTACGAGTCTTTGGCTCGAGAGCCTTGTGAGAAAAGTGTAGGTATGTTGCAAAATTTACCTTCAGCGGCGCTGCAGTTCTGTCACTGCCCATGTGCGCGACATTGGCGCCTTTGAGAGGGGGGCGGGTTTAAAACGCCGTTTTCTCCAGGCTGTTGAAATCTATGTTGTTCAGCCTGCTTAGTTGCTGATGAAAAATCGCTGCGACATTCGTTCTCTGCAGTTATTTTTAAACTAAGTTGGATCATTTAATTGATATAGTAAATTAAAAATCATCTTCTAAAGCCGTGAACGCCGACAACGGGACGGATCTCACTTAATGGACACGGCAAGGTAGGCTGGTTATTTTTACATTAAAAAGTGCTTCTTAAGATCCCTTTAATCAAAATTTTAAGTTGTGAGAAGGTGACTTGGAGCCCATCCAAACAGTATTTTTGTGTTAAGTCAATGGAAAAGCAATAGGGAACAAGATGCTAATTTCCGAGTATGTAAATGGCCATAACTTTTTTAATACTGAAGATATGAAAGTGAATTAGGTGTCAAATTAAACTTTCTTTTATGCTTTATCTGATGGGATAAATTGCAGACTTGATTTTTAAAATCTCAAAATTTTGTAACATTGCTAAAAAGTGCGAGATCTTTGGCTCAAAAGTCTTCGGCGAGGAGGCTGAGATGAGGAGACTACGCCAAAAGTTGGAGCGGGTGAGACGCAGTGAAGAAATGACAGGCAAGCTAATTCAGCGTGATGCGTACAGGATATGGGAGGCCAGGGACACTGCTGGTACCTCTGTCTGCCACAACTGTGGAAAGTGTGTCCAGGTTCAGCTCTATGTTAGGGAACTGGAGAGGCAACTGGATAACCTCAGGAGCTGGCCAAGGTTGACTGGAAAAGGATCCTAGCAGGAATAATGGTGGAACAGCAATGGCACAAAATTTCTGGGCATAATCCAGAAGATGCAGGATCATTTCATTCCAAAGAGGAAGAAAGATTCTAAGGGGAGTAAGAGGCAACCGTAGCTGAGAAGGGAAGTTAGGGACAGTATAAAACTAAAATAAAAGATGTATAACATAGCAAAGAATAGCGGGAAGCCAGAGGATTGGGAAACTTTCAAAGGACAACAGAAGGTAACAAAAAGGGCAATTCGGGGTGAAAAGAAAATGTACGAAGGTAAGCTCACCAAGAATAAAAAAGAATTATAGTAAAAGCATCTTTAGGTATGTTAAGAGAAAAAGATTAGTAAAGACAAATGTGAGTACCTGGAAGGCAGATTCCGTGCTGTAATTGTTATCTGGTTATATGGTTATAAACAGGTGAAATTATTATGGGGAACAAGGAAATGGCAGAAGAGTTAAACAGGTATTTTGGTTCTGTCTTCACTAAGGAAAACATAAACAATCTCCCAGATGTACTAGAGGACAGAGGATCTAGGGAGACAGCGGAACTGAAAGAAATTTGCATTAGGCAATAAATAGTATCATGGGATTGATGGGACTGAAAGCTGATTGATGGGACTGAAGGCCTAATGGTCTGCATCCCAGGGTACTCAAGGAGGTGGCTCTAGAAATCGTGGACACATTGGTGATAATTTTCCAATGTTTTATAGATTAGGATCAATTGGATCAAGTGGATTGGCAGATAGCTAATTTATAGACCAGTTAGCCTGACATTGGTGGTGGGGAAAATGCTGGAGTCAATTATTAAAGAAGTAACAACGACACATTTGGATAGCAGTAAAAGGATTAGTCCAAGTCAGCATGGATTTATGAAGGGGAAATCCTGCTTGACTAATCTTCTGGAATTTTTTGAGGATGTGACAAGTAAAATAGATGAAGGAGAGCCAGTGGATGTAGTGTATCTGGACTTTTAGAAAGCCTTTGATAAGGTCCCACACAGGAAGTTAGTGGGCAAAATTAGAGCACATGGTATTGGGAGTAGGGCATTGACTTGGATAGAGAAATGGTTGGCAGACAGGAAACAAAGCGTAGGAATAAACAGGTCCCTGTCAGAATGGCAGGCAGTTGCGAGTGGTGTGCTGCAAGGCTCGGTGCTAGGGCCTCAACTATTTACAATATATTTTAATGATTTAGTTGATGGAATTAAAAGTGACACTAGGAAATTTGCAGATGACACAAAGCTGGGTGGCAGTATGAACTGGGTGACAGTATGAGAAGAGGATGCTAGGATGTTGCAGGATGACTTGGACAGGTTGAGTGAGTGGGCAGATGCATGGCAGTTGCAGTATAATGTAGATAAATGTGAGGTTATCCACTTTGGCGGCAAGCAGAAGGAGGCAGATTATTATCTCAGTGGTGGCAGGTTAGAAAAAGGGAGGTGCAATGAGATCTGTGTGTCCTTGTACATCAGTCACTGAAAGTAAACATGCAGGTGAAGCAGGCAGTGAAGAAAGCTAATGGCATGTAGGCCTTCGTAATGAGAGGATTTGAGTATAGGAGTAAAGAGTTCCTTCTGCAGTTGTACAGCATCCTGGTGTGATCTGGAATATTGTGTGCAGTTTTGGTCTCCTAATTTGAGGAAGGATATCCTTGGTATTGAGGGAGTGAAGCATAAATTCACGAGGTTAATCCCTGGGATGGCGGGACTGTCATATGAGGAAAATAGGAAAGACTGGGCTTGTATTCACTGGAGTTTAGAAGGATGAGAGGATATCTCAAAGAAACATGTAAATTTATAAAAAGGACTGGACAAGCTAGATGCAGGAAAAATGTTCCCAATGTTGTGGTAGTCCAGAACCAGGGGCCACAGCCTAAGAACAAAGTGGAGGCCATTTAAAACTGAGATGAGGATCAAGTTTTTCGCCCAGAGAGTTGTGAATTCGTGGAATTCCCTGTCACAGAGGGCAGTGGAGGCCAATTCGCTGGATGAATTTAAAAGAGAGTTAGATAGAGCTCTTGGGGCTAGCAGAATCAAGCGGTAGAGGGAGAAGGCAGGCACGGTTTATTGATTGTGGATGGTCAGCCATGATCACAATGAATGGTGGTGCTTGCTTGAAGGTTCAAATGGCCTCCTCCTGCACCTATTTTTTATGTTTCTAGGTCCCATCTACATACGCCCGCCTGCCTGATTTGGTCCATATCCCTCTAAACCTGTCCTATCCATGTCCCTGTTTAAATATTTCTTAAGCATCGTGATACTACCTGTCTCAAATACCTCCTCCGGTAGCTCGTTCCACACACCCACCCTTTGTGTAATAAAGGTGCCCTTCAGGGTCCTATTAAATCATTCCCCTGTCACCTTAAACCTATGTTCCCTTGTTCTAGATTCCCTTAGTCAAGGCAAGAGACTTTGTGCATTTACCTCACCTATTCCTCTCATGATATGAATTAAAACGCGGAAAATTTTGGAAACACGGTCAGATATGCTGCCTTCCCCGCTGAGTGGGGAAGCCATAGAGGGAGTACAGAGAAGGTTCACCAGACTGATTCCTGAGATGTCAGGACTTTTATATGAAGAAAGACTGGATAGGCTCGGCTTGTACTGGCTAGATTTTAGAAGATTGAGGGGGGATCTTATAGAAACTTACAAAATTCTTAAAGGGTTGGACAGGCTAAATGCAGGAAGATTGTTCCCGATGTTGGGGAAGTCCAGAACAAGGGGTCACAGTTTAAGGATAAGGGGGAAGTCTTTTAGGACCAAAATGAGAAAAACATTTTTCACACACAGAGTGGTGAATCTGTGGAATTCTCTGCCACAGAAGGTAGTCGAGGCCAGTTCATTGGCTATATTTAAGAGGGAGTTAGATGTGGCCCTTGTGGCTAAAGGGATCAGGGGGTATGGAGAGAAGGCAGGTACAGGATACTGAGTTGGATGATCAGCCATGATCATATTGAATGGCGGTGCAGGCTCGAAGGGCCGAATGGCCTACTCCTGCACCTATTTTCTATGTTTCTATGTTTCTATGAGTGCTTCCAGCATTATAATGTTTTTTATTACACAGCAAAGTACTTGACTTCACGGGCAAAGTTCAATGACTGAACCTGGCTCACGAAGAGTAAAACACAAAGAGCTGGAGTAACTCAATGATTCAGGCCACATCCCTTTTTTCGTATAAAAAATAATTTATTTGATTACAATCACGATACAAAAACCAAAAAAATACAAAACCGTGGTGACACACCCACCACCAAATTACAGGATCACCAAATTATTCAGACACTAAATTCCAATCAAACTATGTTACAAATATACTAATAACTAACTACACAACTATGTCCCTCTCTAACCCCACCCGGGCGCGGACAAGCCCCGGTAAAGGGGCAAGCATCTGGCTCGGGCAAAGCCCTCTTCCGCCTGGTACCATGACTCGCGGATGGCCAGCTTGGCCAGGCCGAGGAGCAACCCAACCAGGACATCTTCGGCCCTGCCCTCTCCCTAGATCCCGTCACCAGTCCTTCAGTGGCTGACAGCAGAGCCACTCCTCCCCCTACAGACCCGAGGTGGAGTGGCGGTGCCCCTTGCCCTCCGGACCCTGGCTACAAGGGACGCTCTACTGGTCCCTCAGGCAGCAACCCTGGAGGGAATGGACAAGTGACGTGTCGGGTCAGGACCCTTCTACAGATTTCCTCCACAGATGCTGCCTGACCCGTTGAGTTTAGCTTAGTTTAGAGATACAGCGTGAAAACAGGCCCTTCGGCCCACCGAGTCCTTACCAAGCAGCGATCCCTGCATATTACAGGCACGCTATAAGCAATAGGGATAATGTTTACATTTATACCAAGCCAATTAACCTACACTTTTGGGGTGGACATCTTTGGGGTGTGGGAGGGAACCGAAGATCTCGGAGAAAACCTACGCGTTCAGGGGGAGAACATACAAACTCCGTATAGACAGCACCAGTAGTCAGGATCGAGCACGGGTGTCCGGCGCTGTAAGCAGCAACTTTACCGCTGTGCCACCGTACTTTGTATTTTACTCAAGATTCCAGCATCTGAAGTTCCTTGTATGTCTCTTTCTTCCCCATTTAGAGATGTGGTTATATTTATGTGGGAACTCCAGCTTGTGGCTACGGACAGCTGTCATCATGGCCACCAGGAGCCCAGAACTGAAAGAACGCCGAGGTTCACAGGGCTGGAACTTATTTAGAGAGGACCAGAATATAAAAACATGGATGTAATGCTGAGGCTTTATAATACACTGGTCAGGCCACATTTGGAGTATGGTGAACAGTTTTGGGCCCCATGCCCGAGGAGCGATGTGCTGGCCTTGGAGTGGGTCCAGAGGGGGATTACGGAAATGATCCTAGGGATGATTGGGTTAACGTCTGATGAGCATTTGATGGCACTGGGCCTGTACTCACTGGAATTAAGATGGATGATGGGGACCACATTGAAACTTGCCGAATAATACAAGGCCTGGATAGAGTGGATGCAGAGAGGATGTTACCACTAGTGGGAGAGTCTGGGACCAGAGGGCACAGCCTCAGAATAAAAGGATGTACCTTTACGAAGATGAAGACGAATTTCTTTCATCAGTGGATGTTGAATCTGTGCCACAGATGGTTGCGAAGGCCAAGTGATTGGGTGTTTTTAATATGGAGATTGACAAGTTCTTGATTAGTTGGGGCGTCAAAGGCTATGGGGAGAAAGAAGGAGAATGGGGTTGAGAGGGAAAGATAGATTAGCCATGATTGAATGGCGGAGTAGACTTGATGAGTTTATAAACTTATGGAACAGGTCACAGTGATAGAGAGGGTGAGGGCCATAGAGATAGCAACATGATTAGAATTGTAAAGAGCTGAATATATGTAGAGAAGACACAAACTCAGCAGATCAGGCAACATCTCTGGAGAAATAGATCGGTGACGTTTTGGGTCAGAACCCTTCCTCAGACTGAAAGATAGAGAAGGTCAGAACAAAACAGGCCTTGGCCTATGCGATCTCGCAGTTGCCTAACAATTTAACTCGCCTTCCCATTCCCATACCAACTTTTCTTTCCTGTGCCTCCTCCACTGTCAGAGCGAGGTCAAAGGCAAATTGGAGGAACAGCACCTCATATTTTGCTTGCTCATCCTACAACCCAACAGTGTGAAGAAGGGTCTTGACCCGAAACGTCACCCATTCCTTCACCCGCTGAGTTACTCCAGCATTTTGTGTCTACCTTCGATTTAAACCAGCATCTGCAGTTCTTTCTTGCACCAGCAGTGTGAATGTTGACGTCTCTAATTTCAAGTAACCCCTGTCTTCCTTTCCCCCTCTCTTCCGCCTCCTCCCCCTTGCTAGTCGGCCTACTAGTTCCCCTATTCACAACCTTGTATCCCTCTCGTTAGCACATCTTCCCCAGCCAACAATGGGCCATTGTGGACTCCAACCTTCCTGAGGTCATCTGTTGCTGGCCCTGATTTGTTCTGGACTTCTCTATCTTAAGATCATAAGGTCTTAAGGAATAGGATAGAATTAGGCCATTCGGCCCATCAAGTCTAATGCACCATTCAATCATTGTTGATCTATCTCTCCCTCCTTACCCCAATTCTCCTGCCTTCTCTCCATAACCTCTGACACCTGTACTAACCAAGAATTTTTCAGTCTGAAGAAGGATTCCATCCAGAAACGTCACCTATTCCTTTTCTTCACACATGCTATCGACCTGCTGAGTTACTCCACTACTTTGTCTGTCTTGAGTTTAGTTTAGTTTATTGTCACGTGTACTGGGGATACAGTGAAGTAATTTGTTGCATGCAAACCAGTCAGCGGAAAGACAACACATGATTACAATTGATCCATCCACTGATGTACATGATACATCTTCGATATAAACTAGCATCTGCACTTCCTTCCTAAACAAGATTGGTAATTCACCCATAAATGCCCTGAAACAGGAGAGAGACACAAAAAGCTGGAGTAACTCAGTGGGTGGGACAGCATCTCTGGAGAGAAAGAAATAGGTGACGTTTCGGGTCAGACTCAGGGGAAAGGGAGACAAGGGATATAGAAGGGTCTGAAGAAGGGTCTCGACCCAAAAGGTCACCTATTCCTTTTCTCCAGAGATGCTGCCTGACCCACTGAGTTACTCCAGCATTTTGCGTCTATCTTTGGTTTAAACCAGCATCTGCAGTTCCTTCCTAGACCGTGCACTGAAACAGCAGTGCTGTAAAAGGCTTATCATCCTTCATTCCTCCAATTAAAAAAACATTAAAGGCAATGCCAATCCCCTGTGCTTCTTGGTACAGATGGTTCATTGCTCATCACCGCTGTTTAAACAGGAAATCTGAAAACAACTGGATTTTTTTATCCTCTCTCTCTCTCTCTCTCTCTGCAGTTACAAAGCCTGGTGACGAGACCATGAGGTTTTCAAAGGACCACTGCTGCTTTCACCGCGATCTCAGTGACAGTCCTAGGTGGCTTTGATCCGGGCTGCCTGGATGCATCCCAGAATGTGGCCCTGGTCTGCTGCTGGTGTCCGAGTGCCAAGACACACAGTAATTTACTGGGCTCCACTTCCCATTCATTTCAGCAGGATGCAGATTAAGCACATTTTAAGTACGACGGTTGGAAGCCTCTGGTGGAGCGAAGTCAATTACCCGGCGTACAAGGCAGAGGCTGGGAACTGCGGAGAACAGCTGCTAAAACATGTTACGCCATCATCACTAGGAAGACCAGACTCCGCTCTGCAGTCAGATGGAACACGTAGCAGTCTGACAGAGTTTTACAAGCCAACGGAAGAGGACATCTACAATGGTCGCGCTGAAAGATTTCTAGTCAAAAAAAGAAGAAAAGTCCTATAGACAATAAACAATAGACAATAGGTGCAGGAGTAGGCCATTCTGCTCCTCGAGCCAGCACCACCATTCAATGTGATCATAGCTGATCATCCATAATCAATACCCCGTTCCTGTCTTCTCCCCATATCCCTTGACTCCGCTATTTTTAAGTCCAAAATCCCTGGCAACGCTCCAGGAGGAATACTGCAATGGGGAACTCTGTGAACTGGGGTGAAAAGCACATCAGATGTGACAGTGGAACTCCAACTGGGAAGTGCCGAGTCGAATTTCCATAGTGATTCTGAGTGACCCAGAAATGTCTCCACAATGTATTGTATTTCATGTTATGGGATTTTAGTGGAGGCAGGGTGGCGCAGCAGTAGAGTTGCAGCCTTACAGCACCAGAGATCCAGTTTCGATCCTGACTACGGGTGCTGCCTGTTTGTACTTTCTCCCCGTGACCTGTGTGTGTTTTCTCTGGGAGATACGGTTTCCTCCCACACTCCCCAAAGACGTAAGGGTTTGTTAGTTAATTGGCTTGGTGTCATTGTAAAGTGTCGCCAGTGTGTGTAGCTTAATTAGAGTTGGTATAATTGTTAATTGTCCGTATTGTGTGTTGGACAGTGTTGGTCTACGGGGATCGCTGGTCGGTGGGGACTCGGTGGGCCGAAGGGCCTGTTTCAGCACTGTATTCCTAAACTAAATCTAAACTAGATTAAACTAAGATGCACCGACCACCACAATATGAATGTCCCTTGCAGACTGATGTGAATTGGGTTGGCTGCCAACTAAGTAAATGGGTCCCTAAAAACTAATGAGGTTTGCATAGATTTGCACAAACACAAGAAACCTCGGTAACATTAATGATACATCTGCCAGCCGCACCTAATGCTAGCAACTATGAACGCCTACACAAGGCCTTATTTTTTTTCGTTTTGTCTTACAGAACGGAAACAGGCTCTTCGGCCAACCAAGTCCGCACCGACCAGCAATCCCCGCACATTAACACAATCCTACGCACACTAGGGACAATTTGCACTTATACCAAGTATACAAACCCAAGCCAATTAACGTATAATTAACCTAAGATAAACACAAAAAGCTAGAGTAACTCAGCGGAACAGGCAGAATATCTGGAGAGAAGGAATTGGTGACGTTTCGGGTCGGGACACTTCTTCAGACTGCCACCTGTAGGTCTTTGGAGTGTGGGAGGAAACCGAAGGTCTCGGTGAAAACCCATGCATGTCACAGGGAGAACGTACAAACTCCGTGCAGACAGCACCCGTAGTCGGGATCGAACCTGGGTCTCCGGGCGCTGCAAGCACTGTCAAGCAGCAACTCTACCGTCACGCCACCATGCTGCCCTTATGTTTGTTACCTTCTCTAATGTACCTTGGGACTCAGACAAACATTATGAGCTAATTAAATCTGCCCTCAGGATGGATGCACCTGCAACCTGGTACTGTGATCATAAGGTCATAAGGAATAGTAGAATTAGGCCATTTAGGCCCATCAAGTCTACTCTGCCGTTCAATCATGGCTGATCTATCTCTCCCTCCTAACCCCATTCTCCTGCCTTCTCCCCATAATCTCTGACACCGATACTATCAAAAACCCATCTATTCCTGCCTTAAAACACTGAATTGGCCTCCACAGCCTTCTGTGGCAATGAATTCCACAGGTTCACCACCCTCTGGCTATGGAAATTCCTCCTCATCTCCTTCCTAAAAGAATGTCCTTTAATTCTGAGGCTATGTCCTCTGGTCCAAGACTCTCCCACCAGTGGCAGCATTATCTCCATATCCATCATTCGGGGTGATGGATAGTTCAAGCATGTTCTCTGCCAGTCTCCCCTGTAGTTTCATTCTGTCTGCTGTCACCTCAGACTGGATTGTCCATGCCAGTGAGAACTGCCTGTATTTTCACAGTGGTTTTTTACGAGCTGACAATGAATTTAAAAGGACACACAGATTTTAAACGTCACATCTTGAAAATGCAAACAGTTTGGCAGCTAGGCGTGCTGTTTTGAGTCAATCGCCTGCGAATTAATCGTGAAATTCCTTTGGTTTTGTTTAGTTTAGAGATACAGCGCAGAAACATGCCCGTCGGTCCACCGGGTCTCCAACAACCAGCGATCCCTGTACGCTAAAGCTAGCCTGCACGCACTAGGGACAAACCTTTACGTCTTTGGGGTGTGGGAGGAAACCGGAGCACCCAGGGAAAATGGACACAGTCGCGGACAGTACGGCCATGCTCCAGTATTCAGTATGGAACTCGGGTCTCTGGCGCTGTAAGGCAGCAACTCTACCGCTGCGCCACCGTGCCGCCTTTTAATGAGTCACAAATCAGCAACAGGCTTCTTTCCCAGTAAAAGTGTTCAAGGATAAGGATGCTCAAGTGTACAGAGGTTAAAGATTACAGGGAGAAGGCGGAAAATGGGGTTGACAGGGAAAAATAGATGAGCATGGCTAAATGGCCTAATTCTACTCCAATAGATATGTCTTACAGGAGAAAAGGGACATGCATATTTTGTGGCGAACAACACAAGGACAAACTAAGAAAGCCCTGATTCAATGTCTAGACTCTGTTGGTACAATCTAATTCAATTTACAAATTCACAGACTACCCCACCATTGTGGGCTGAATATCAAATAATGATGAGACGGACTACAGGTAGGAGATGGAAAACCTTGTGTCCCAGTGTCAGGACAATAACCTTTCTCTCAATGTGAGAAAGACAACAGAGATACTGATTGACTTCAGGAATTGAAGCGGTACACATATCCCAGTTTGCATTGACCGCACCAAAGGAGAAGTTGAAACCTACAAATTTGAAGGAGTCAATGTCACCAACAACATTGAAACATTGGCCAAGAAAGCACACTAACACCTCTACTTCCTTAGAGGCTTGGGAAGCTCGGCTTGTCCCCTACAACTCTCACCAACTTCTACAGATGCGCCGCAGAAAAGCATTTTATCGAGATGCATCACAGCATGGTTTGGGAACAGTTCCATCCAGGACCGAAGGAAATTGCAGAGTATTGGGGACGCAGCCCAGACCATCACACAACCTCACTCCCATTGACTCCATTTATTCCTCACGCTGCCTCGGCAAGGTCAGCAGCATAATCAAGGACGATTCGCACCCTGGCCTCTCTCTCTTCTCCCCTCTCCCATCGGGCAAAAGATATAGAAGTGATGAAAACGCACACCTACAGATTCGGGGACAGTTTATTCGCAGCTGTTATTAGGCAACTGAACCATCCTACTGCAACCAGAGAATAGTGCTCAGCTACTATCTTCCTCATTGGAGACCCTCAGACCATCTTTGATCGGACTATACTACCTTGCACAAAACATTATTCCATTATCATGTATCTGTGAATGGATCGATTGTAATCATGTATTGTTTTTCCACTGACTGGTTAGCACGCAACAAAAGCTTTTCAATGTACCATGGTACACGTGACAATAAACTAACTGAACGCATTTTCTGGTTTTATGTAACAAAATATTTGTTGAACATATTAATGGAGACTGCAGCAAGTCCCAGTCAAAATGATGGCTTGGTACCACTTCAATATTTTTATTACTGATAAGTTTATGTGTGCACATTTTATTAATTGATTTTGATTCCAGAATATTTCTCACAACAGTGTCTTAGAGTTTCATTTTTATTTTTGGTGGATGTGAGATGAACCTGGACTTTAGGCTTTAGAGATACAGCACGGAAACAGCACGGCGACATAGTGGTGCAGCGGTAAAGTTGTTACCTTACAGCGCCAGAGACCTGGGTTCGATCCCAACTACATGTGCTGTCTGTACGGACTTTGTACATTCTTCCCGTGACCGTGTGGGTTTCCTCCGAGATCTTCAGTTTCCTCCCACACTCCAAAGGCATACAGGTTTGTAGGTTAATTGGCTTAGTATTAGTGTAAATTGTCCATGGTTTGTGTAGGAAAGTGTTAATGTGCGGGGATCATGGTCAGTGTGACTCCGTGGGCCGAAGGGCCTGTTTCCGCGCTGTATCTCGACTAAACTAAACAAAACTAAGTTAGATACACCGAGTCCGCAGGACCAGAGTTCCCCGCACACTAGCACTATCCTACACACTAGGGTTAATTTACAATTTTACCGAAGCTCCCGGAGTGTGGGAGGAAACCGGAGCACCCGGAGAAAACACACGTGGTCACAGGGAGAGTGTACAAACTCTGTACCGACAGCACCCGTAGTCAGGATTGAACCTGGGTCTCTGGCACTGTAAGGCAGCAACTCCACTGTGCCGCACAGTGGAGAATAGACAACACCAGTTGCAGTGACGGTGGGGCCCCAGACAGTAAATAGTTTCTTCCCCATCCAGACACTGTGATGAGTTACTGAAGACGTACCGGAGGGGCGGATTTTAAACTCTTGAGAACCAGTGAGATTCCAAACCTACTTGGATACTATGGTTCACATGATGCCACATGAGGGCTTAATCATGTCTGAGGCCTTATACAACTCGCAAATGAACAACTCCACATCTGCAGCTTTCCCACATGAAAGTCTACTGATTGACCAGGCACATCTGAGAAAACTTCCCACTTAAGCCATTATCTTACTTGAATCATGTAACAATTGGCATGTTATTAAGGAAATAATTAGAAGAGGAAGAACAGTCAGTTCCTCAAGTACATGTGAAGATGGAGGAGGAGTGGTTGAATTGGAGATACGCCAGTTGGCACGAGGCAGAGATCCATCATGCTAAATGCTTCCCTCTCACACATTCACAGTCCAGGTTTCCAAACAGGATCAACGGAATATATTTAACATCCCCTGGATGCAAGGCAGATGGAATCTGGCCCAAAGAACAACGCACAACTGTGGTGGATAACTGTAAGCTGTTGGAGTAATGTAATAAAGTAATTCTTGGGCTCGCATACCGAGGCAAAACCACAGACTGGTTTAAAGTGGCAGCCCCTACTGATCTTCGGATCACTGGAATTTAGAAGAATGAGAGGGGAACACATAAAATTCTTGAAGGATTGGACAGGCTAGAGGCATGAAAAATGTTCCCGATGTTGGGGGAGTCCATAACAAGGCGTCGCAGTTTAAGAATAAGGGGTAGGCCATTTAGGACTGAGATGAGGAAAAACTTTTTCACCCAGAGAGTTGTGAATCTGTGGAATTCTCCGCCACAGAAGGCAGTAGAGGCCAATTCACTGGATGTTTTCAAGAGAGAGAGTTAGATTGAGCAGGAACGAGGTACTGATTTTGGATGATCAGCCATAATCATATTGAATGGCGGTTCTGGCTTGTAGGGCCAAATGGCCTACTCCTGCACCAATATTCTATGTTTCTATGTTTCTATGGTAGAGTGTAGGTTGCCCTGTGAACACGAAGAAGAGTCAAACTACAACAACACCATACAGCATTCCATATAGCATTGAAACAGGCCCTTCGGCCCATCTTCCCCATGCAGGTTGCCCATGTTTGGCACATCACCTCTAAACCTATGCTATCCATGTACGTGACCAAACGTCTTTTAAATACTATGACAGTAACTCTCAACTACCTCATCCGGCAGTTCGTTCCATAATGCCCACCAAACTTTCTGTTAAAACACTACCCCTCAGGTTTCTATTGAATCATTCTCACCCCCCCCCCCCCCCCCCCCCGCTGCCTTGTTCCCAGCACCTCCCCATCCCTCCCTCGTTCCCCCCACCCCCTCCCCTCCCTCCCTCTCCCGCCTCCCTACAAGCCCATGGATTTGTTCCTGTCAGCTCCCCCTTCCTCCCCCCCAACGTAGATGCGTTGTGCAGAGGCTCAAAGTCGGTGGTCATTTCAAAAGTCATGTTCAAATTTCAGTTTAGTTTTGTGTAGAGATGCAGCGAGGAAACGGGTCCTTCGGCCAGCCGAGTCCGCGGCGACCATCGATCCCCGCACACTAGCACTACCCTACACACACAATTTAGATTTAAACCAAGCCAATTAACCTACAAACCTGTACCTCATTGGAGTGTGGGAGGAAACCGAAGATCTCGGAGAAAACCCATGCAGATCATGGGAAGAACGTACAAACTCTGTACAGACAAACACCCATAGTCAGGATTGAACCCAGGTCTCTGGTGCTGTAAGGCAGTAGCTCTACCGCTATGCCACCGCGCCACACTATATGTTAATATAATTTGATACCAACTAACTTTTGAATCTCATTCAGGGTCACTATGGGAAGCAATAATAGTAAGATTAAATGAGAACTTACCAGTTTGAAATTTGATCTTTATTTTATGAGGAGTTAAGATGAGCGATTATGTGAAGAGGCCCGCCAGTGTGCATGCACGTCAATCTTCAAAGCAGCGGTGTGAAATCACCGATAACAGATTAGAGAAGACTAGAACTACCAGATGACCTTTATGATACGAGGGTTGGGAGTGGAGGGCATGTAATCACTCATCGTAACTCCTCATAAAATATAGATCAAACTTCAAACTGGTAAGTTCTCGTTTATTCTTACTATTTTACTTCGGAGTCACGCGAGTGATTCCCTGAAGATTTCAAAGCTCTGTGATTTCATGCCGTGAACACGAGTCCACACAAGCACAACTGCATCAGTTGACCACAGATAAGGGAAACATTCATAATGCATATAGACATGGCTTAGATTTATGTTACGACTCCCGAATGCAGGTACTTCATAGCCGCGTAACATGTCAAAAACCAGGTTCAAGTTCAAAAATAGTTTTAATTATTCAATGGAACACAAAACCCAAACCTGATTCAAACAACCCAGTCAGGGATAGGGATGGACTAACAAACAATTAAACAGTGCTCCAGCCAGCCACGTAATGGGCCGTCGAACCGGAGACTCTAAAACCTGCTTAAAGAGATATAACCCTGAAACCAAAATACCTGAAAACACTAAGGTCAGCCCTTATCTGTCCCAATTCAATATTTGTTAACAAGTAATGGTGAAAGTACACAAAGTTCTATGCCATGTGGCCAGGCCTTCCTCAGCTCACACCAGCAGGCTGCTCACAAGTCAGGGTCTACGAAGAAGAGAGAGAATCCTGGGAGACTCTGGTATTTAAGCTTCAGATGAGTCACATGATGCAGCTTGGCCAATCGGGTACAGGAGCCTTTAACCCCGTGAAGGCCTGCACTGAGGAGGAAACAGAAACAGGTAAGTACCCTATAACACCAGCAAAGGGAGCGCATAACAATTTAAAACATGCTGATGCTTTTTAATGTATAAATAATAATAATAGTAACCCCTCTCATCCGGGAGGAAACTATAAACCAGAACCTAAAATAGAGTTGGCAAATACCTCCGGTCTGGCAATGGGTTATTATAAAATGTTTGGACAGTTCGTTCGTTTGACCATCCTGCAGCCACTGGGATGTGGTCCAGCGGAACGTACATAACCCTTGCTGCTGATGTTGTAGCAGCCCTGGTGGAGTGAGATTAGAAAATATAAGTATCTACTCCTGCATAAGCCATAACCCAGTTTTAACTACCTGGAGATGATCTGAACTGACACCTTCTTATGAGGTTTTTTTGTAACTAACAAACATTGCTAAGGGGGCGCCGTTGAGTATGGCTGCCCTGCCAGCAGCTGTTAGTCTTTTTACCCTTTTTTTAATTTACAGTTAGTTAAAAGTGTTTGTGTTGGAGGTCTTTTAGTCTTTTTATGTGGGGGGAAAGGGGGAAACTATTTTTCTCAGTTCCTACCTAGTCGAAGGTGCGGCTTTTCTCCGAGCCGTATCATCGCCACTTCCTTGCGGCCTATGGGCAGACTGGAACGGTGATTTCCTGTGGGGACATAGAAACATAGAAAATAGTTGCAGAAGTAGGCCATTCGGCCCTTCGAGCCTGCACCGCCATTCAATATGATCATGGCTGATCATCCAACTCAGTATCCTGTACCTGCCTTCTCTCCATACCCCCTGAACCCTTTAGCCACAAGGGCCACGTCTAACTCCCTCTTAAATATAGCCAATTAACTGGCCTCAACTACTTTCTGTGGCTGAAAATTCCAGAGACTCACCACTCTGTGTGTGAAAAATGTTTTCCTCATCTCGGTCCAAAAAGATTTCCCCCTTATCCTTAAGGGCCGGCCAAGACTTCAGCTTCGGCGGTGGCTCTGCCCTGAGGCACCATCGTGGCGCAGGCGATGCCTAACCCGGGTTGCCGTGCAGCAAGCTCCAGAGTGCTGTGACCGCCGACTCCAACATCGCGGAGCTGCAGTCTGTGGTCTGTGGTCAGCTGTATGCGGTCTGCGGTCTGCGGAGCTTGCAGCCGCGGGCGGCGCTGAACTTTAAACACCGCGGAGCCTGGGATCTCACGACGAGGTCGCTACAGTTGGAGCTCTGACTAGCGCGGCTCGTGTACTTCGGGAGCCGTGGTCTCCTGGAGGGGAGCGGCCACTCCAGACACTCCGGGCCGCTGTAAGTGTTCACCTGACGCCGGAGCTCCATCATCCAGCGAGAGGGCCTGAAGCATCGGGCTGCCATTTTGGTGACTGCAGAGGCCTCAATAGGCCCGACTATGGGTGAACTGGGGATGTGCCTGGACTTTTGCTGCCTTCCCCCACAGTGGGAACCATTGTGGGGAGATTTTTCTATGTTTACTGTTAAATTCTTTAAAGTTGTGTATTATCTTTATTCGTGTGCTGCATTGGCAAGTCGAATTTCACTACACCAATTGATGTATGTGATAATAAATGTTCTTTGTCCTTTGTCCTTTGTTGCTAGTTCAGAGCCTCTAAGGCTCTTGGTGACATAGAAACATAGAAACATAGCAAATAGGTGAAGGAATAGGCCATTTGGCCCTTCGTGCCAGCACAGCCATTCAACATGATCATGGCTGATCATCCAACTCAGTATCCTGTACCTGCCTTCTTTCCATACCCCCTGATCCCTTTAGCCACCAGGGCCACATCTAACTCCCACTTAAATATAGCCAATGAACTGTGGGCTCAACTACCTTCTGTGGCAGAGAATTCCACAGATTCTGTGTATGAAAAAAAAATGTTTTTCTCATCTCGGTGCTAAAATATTTCCCCCTTATCCTTAAACTGTGACCCCTTGTTCTGGACTTCCCCAACATCGGGAACAATCTTCCTGCATCTAGCCTGTCCAACCCCTTAAGAATTTTGTAACTTTCTATAAGATCTCCCTTCAATCTTCTAAATTCTAGCGAATACAAGTCTATCTAGTCTTACTTCATATGAAAGTCCTGACATCCCAGGAATCAGTCTGGTGAACCTTCTCTGTACTCCCTCTATGGCAAGAATGTCTTTCCTCAGATTAGGAGACCAAAACTGTATGCAATACTCCAGATGTGGTCTCATCAAGACCCTGTACAACTGCAGTAGAACCTCCCTGCTCCTATACTCAAATCCTTTTGCTATGAATGCTAACATACCATTCGCTTTCTTCACTGCCTGCTGCACCTGCATCCTACTTTCAATGACTGGTGTACCATGACACCCAGGTCTCGTTGCATCTCCCCTTTTCCTAATCGGCCACCATTCAGATTTTAGTCTACTTACCTGTTTTTGCCACCAAAGTGGATAACCCCACATTTATCCACAATATACTGCATCTGCCGTGCATGTGCCCACTCACCCAGCCTATCCAAGTCACCTTGCAGCCTCCTAGCATCCTCGTCACAGCTAACACTGCCCCCCCAGCTTCGTGTTATCCGCAAACTTGGAAATGTTGCATTCAATTCCCTCGTCCAAATCATTAATATATATTGTAAATAGCTGGGGTCCCACCACTGATCCTTGCGGTACGCCACTAGTCACTGCCTGCCATTGTGAAAAGGATCTGTTTACCCCTACTCTTTGCTTCCTGTCTGCCAGCCAGTTCACTATCCACATCAATACTGAACCCACAATACCATGTGCTTTACGTTTGTATACTAATCTCTTATGTGGGACCTTGTCGAAAGCCTTCTGGAAGTCCAGATACACCACATCCACTGGTTCTCCCCTATCCACTCTACTAGTTATATCCTCGAAAAATTCTATAAGATTCGTCAGACATGATTTACCTTTCATAAATCCACACTGACTTTGCCCAATAATTTCACCACTTTCCAAATGTGCTTCTATCTCATCTTTAATAACTGACTCTAGCAGTTTCCCCACTACCGATGTTAGATGAACTGGTCTGTAATTCGCCGTTTTCTCTCTCCCTCCCTTTTTAAAAATGGGGTTACATTAGCTACCCTCCAATCCTCAGGAACTACTCCAGAATCTAAAGAGTTTTGAAAAATGATCACTAATACATCCACTATTCTGCGGCTACTTCCTTAAGTACTCTGGGATGCAGCCTATCTGGCCCTAGGGATTTATCGGCCTTTAATCCATTCAATTTACCTAACACCACTTCTCGGCTAACCTTGATTTAACTCAATTCCTCCATCTCATTTGACCCCCGGTCCCCTGCTATTTCCGGCAGATTATTTAAGTCTTCCTTAGTGAAGACAGAATCAAAGTAGTTATTCAATTGGTCTGCCATGTCTTTTTTCCCCATGATCAATTCACCTGTTTCTGACTGCAAGGGACCTACATTTGTTTTGACTAATCTTTTTCTCTTCACATATCTATAAAAACTTTTGCAGTCTGTTTTTATGTTGCCTGCCAGTTTTCTTTCATAATTTATTTTCCCTTTCCTGATTAAGCCCTCTGTCCTCCTCTGCTGGACTTTGAATTTCTCCCAGTCCTCTGGTAGGCTGCTTTTTCTGGCTAATTTGCATGTTTCATATTTTGTTTTGATACTCTCCCTGATTTCCCTTGTTATTCACGGATACACTTCCTTCCCTGATTTATTCTTTTGCCAAACTAGGATGAACAATTGTTGTAGTTCATCCATGCAGTCTTTAAATCCCTTCTATTGCATATCCACCGTCAACCCTTTAAGAATCAATTGCCAGTCTATCTTGGCCAATTCACGTCTCATACCCTCAAAGTTACCTTTCTTTAAGTTCAGGACCCTTGTTTCTGAATTAACAATGTCACTCTCCATCCTAATGAAGAACTCAACCATATTATGGTCACTCTTGCCCAAGGGGCCACGCACAACAAGACTGCTAATTAACCCTTCCTCATTACTCAATACCCAGTCTAGTAACCTTGATGTATTGTTGTATATGTGTGACCACACATAACCAGTCCATGGGTTATGCCATGAAAAATTAGTTTGAGACCTGACGCCCCTGTCTGCTCTGCTTAACTAAATCCTAAACATAAAATACTATATTATTTGCAGATGTAACCATCCTGTCCAGTCGCAATTATGTAGTGACTGAACCCGTTGCGCTGAGACCAGCGCCATGAGGATAACTACCTTATGAGAGCTGGGCCAAAGATAAGTATGTATCAGGAGCCCCCTGGTGAAGTAGTGTTAACACAATGTCAATATCCCATACTTTCCTGTACTTGGGCCTGGGAGAACTTGTGTTTAAGATATCCTTTATAAACTGGATATCAGAGGGTGAGACCCGACCGAGTGGGTCCAGTTCGCTGCAGTAAATATGATGAGAAGGCACGTTGGGCACAGTTAATGGCACTATAACTTAATTTATTGTCAAAGTTCCATTTGAAAATGAACTCGAAGACATCAGTTATCTGTGCGGTATTAAATGTAACATTAGCATTTAAACAAAACTCTTTCCATCTCCTGAAGAGGAAATGTACTGATTTTTTGGTGCTATCCCTGCATTCTGCAGTGAGCACATACATGGATCGGCCTGACTACCCGAGCCGCAGGAGCAGTCTACTCAGAGTCTGCAAGTCAATGAATTGATTTTTATCATGCAGAGGCTGGTTTCCTGAGCCACAGGCTGAACCAGCAAAGTTTTATGTTTAGAATAACCATATAAGGTTGTAATATTATTCCTGACAAACGCGGGAACCATGGTTTCATAGGCCAGTCAGACAGTACGAAAACCTGAAGCGGGATCTTGCTGAATTTATTGCAAGACCCGACTGATGAGGCAAAATGGAGGAAAGACATAGAAGAACATTCCTCCTCCTTGTAGCGAGAATGTATCTCTCGCCACTGTTATGCCACATATTTTTGCCACTGGTGAATGAGCTGGATGCAAACATATCGATATTCGGTGTTCCATCGAACCATAATGTCATAAAATACTTTGTGATCCAACATCCATTCTGTGTTGTCATTGATTTTACATGATGATACACCAGCACCGAATAAGGTTAGGTAAATTATTACAGGATACTTTGACTTGATTGCACCCATGTGACTAACATATGCCACCGCCATGGTGTATCAACTTGGAGTTGAGCATGCAGATTATGCATACTCGCACAATAACCCTTAAACCCATAGAATATACCTAGTGTCTATAGGTAGTTGATACCAATAACTGAAGAATTGGTAACTCATGCAAATCTCATCCGCCTCCGAACTAGAGATGGCATTCATAATTTTCCATCTTTGAGCACTAGCATCAGTTTGTAATATTACTGAGGAATTACTGACCAAAACTACTGGAGCAATGCTGAATACTGTTCGTCCACCATTGTTACTTTGGTAGCTTCACCTGGTAATAGCATAGGTCTGTTAACAATGGCACTTGAGAGGTTACTACTTTGTACGATGTAAGTTCTGATAATGCAAAGGCCCCACTTGCACAGCTGAATCACAGCTACTATATTGCCAATTACACTTGATGAATAGAAGGCTGCTTCATAACAACAAGGTTGTTACAGGCTTCTATTAATTCCAATCTCTTGCCCCAGGAGTCACAAGCAAATTAATAGTTAAAAGTAAATCCCAATAATCAATAAGTCTAGTTGGTATCAACTTAAATTTAACTGGATGGATGAGGAACCCCAATGTCTCAAATATAGTTACGGCTGAAATAGTTGATTTTAGCAAAATACAGCGTTAGAATATCATCCAGATAAGACATAACAAGTGTTTTTTGAACTCTGAGCAGTCCAAGCACTGGTTTTAGTAATTTGGTAAATAACCTGGGAGCTGAAGTCATCCCATTTTGCAATGCTTTAACTGTTATCATTGCCCCATCCAAATTTCAAATGTCTCCAGTGATCCCTGTGAATGGGAACTGAATAGAATGTATCTTTGAGATTGATGCATGCCATAAAGATCCTATGGAAATCAGTTGTTAGACAGTAATGAAGTTTCCTATTCTGAAAAAGTTATACTGCACATGCAAGTTAAATCAAAGATGAACCGACATTCTCCATCTTTTCACAATGAACTGGCCACACCTGTCATAATTCTGTACCTGCCTCGAATGACAACTCTGGCCCCAATTCCAAGCCTGCTTGGAACCCTAGTATACTGTGCAGTCACATGTTATCATTATCATTTGTACAAAAAACAAGTGTAAATATTACCAACTTGTAAATGGTCCACATACCCCATGTTTCGGAAGTACCAGACACACCTACCTGCATGGTTAACAGTGGTCTTATAGTAAGCCCAAAGGCCCCTCATGCAGGTTCTATTTCCATCCTTGGTTGGAGAGTAGGACTGGTAGGGTGCGTGGATTCCATATTTTTCCTGAGACCGGCTTGGGCCTTGGCTTGAAAGACCTCTTCCCAGTTTTCACGCTGCCACCAGCTTCAATGAACCGCTTACTGCCGATGGAGGCGTGGGGTGTGTTGTCGCTGAAACGATGAAGCTTTGCTCATCGTTGGTACCTTGATTGGTCCGACAGCTTTTGCTTCCTCATCCAGGTCTTACCTGTTGGATAGGTCTTACCTGAAGAGAAGATTCGGCAGCTGGCCTCCAATGTTACCCCTGATAGCGCTGTTCACTGCCGGCACTTATAGCATGAGGGGAACTCTGGCCCATTCTGGGTTTTCTGCCAACGGCTGGAAACCAACTCTTCCAGCAGCAACACCTTTGTTTGCGAGGATTCCCTTGAAGCCATATGGATGTGCTCCAGTATGTTCCACGGACATACTTTCGAATTTAAAGTCAGTTGCAAACTGACCCCTCGCACTCCCATCCACAGAGAGGAAGATTCATAGACAGCCTTGAAACAGGTGCTGCCGCAGGCCCCTGAGGATACCTTCGCTAATATGGCCTCTCCTATGGACCAACAGTATATATCAGGATGGGGCATCACATTCATGGGATAAACGCCCGAGGGCGCTATCCATGCTCCATTTCTTCCATTGCAGGCACTTCTGAGTCATGCCTCGTGGTATGCTCCCCGGCATACGAGAAAAACTGACCCCGAATGCTCCCCTCTTCAGAGAAGGAGACATTGTGCAGCCCTGAAACAGGTGCCGCTGCTGCGGGCTCCTGAGGAGACCCGGGCTGATATAATTCCCCCCTTTGGAGCATATCATTGTGGAGCAACCTCACCATCAGGTGCTCCATGTGGGCTAGACGTCCGAAGACACAACCCATGAAGTAGGCGAACTCTCCT
Organism: Leucoraja erinaceus; assembly: GCF_028641065.1. Lineage (NCBI taxonomy): Eukaryota > Metazoa > Chordata > Chondrichthyes > Rajiformes > Rajidae > Leucoraja > Leucoraja erinaceus. The sequence continues at coordinate 35,809,405 of NC_073378.1, read as the reverse complement.
GGCCTGACTCGTCCGGTTCCATAGGCCTGACCAACATACTTGGATTTACCACTTTTCATGGGAACCACAGCGGTCTCGGAGCCGCTGACCGCATTGTCACTGACTTGGGTAGCGAACCCGGCGGCCACCAGCTACCTGCACTTCCGCAGTCCGGACCGGGATCTCCCCACGGTCCATAGCAAGATGGATTCAACAGTGGCTGCATGGGAGAAGCCAGAGGGTAATTGTGGACGGCTGTTTATCGGGTTGGAGGCAGGTGACTAGTGGGGTGCCTCAGGGATCTGTGTTGGGTCCTTTGTTGTTTGTCATGTACATCAATGATCTGGATGAAGGTGTGGTAAATTGGATTAGTAAGTATGCAGATGATACCAAGATAGGGGGTGTTGTGGATAATGAAGAGGATTTCCAAAGTCTACAGAGTGATTTAGGCCATTTGGAAAAATGGGCTGAAAGATGGAAGATGGAGTTTAATGCTGATAAATGTGAGGTGCTACACCTTGGCAGGACAAATCAAAATAGGACGTACATGGTAAATGGTAGGGAATTGAAGAATACAATTGAACAGAGGGATCTGGGTATAACCGTGCATAATTCCTTGAAGGTGGAATCTCATATAGATAGGGTGGTAAAGAAAGCTTTTGGTATGCTAGCCTTTATAAATCAGAGCATTGAGTATAGAAGCTGGGATGTAATGTTAAAATTGTACAAGACATTGGTGAGGCCAAATCTGTAGTATGGTGTACAATTTTGGTCGCCCAATTATAAGAAGGATGTCAACAAAATAGAGAGAGTACAGAGGAGATTTACTAGAATGTTGCCTGGGTTTCAACAACTAAGTTACAGAGATAGGTTGAATAAGTTAGGTCTTTATTCTCTGGAGCGCAGAAGGTTAAGGGGGGACTTGATAGAGGTCTTTAAAATGATGAGAGGGATAGACAGAGTTGATCTGGACAAGCTTTTCCCTTTGAGAATAGGGAAGATTCAAACAAGAGGACATGACTTCAGAATTAAGGAACAGAAGTTTAGGGGTAACATGAGGGGGAACTTCTTTACTCAGAGAGTGGTAGCAGTGTGGAATGAGCTTCCAGTGGAAGTGGTGGAGGCAGGTTCATTGGTATCATTTAAAAATAAATCGGATAGGCATATGGATGAGAAGGGAATGGAGGGTTATGGTATGGTGCAGGCAGGTGGGACTAAAGGGAAAAAAAGTTGTTCGGCACGGACTTGTAGGGCCGAGATGGCCTGTTTCCGTGCTGTAATTGTTATATGGTTATATGGTTATAACCAGTTTCCCTGCGGCCCGTCCGGTCTGCGCCCCAAAATCATCCAGCTGGAAAACTCTGTAGGAAGAGATTCCTGCAAGAAAAAACAAAACCTGGAAATAAGTTTAAAACTTACCTGCAGGTTTAAACTTACCGCTGGAAGAGCAACGCGCCTGCCAGCCAGTCTTGCGCCATGCGTCAGATGTAATGATGCGCATGCGGACCGGCGGGCTCTTCACGGAATCACTGACGTGACTCCGAAGTAAAATTCAGTAATTATAACCCAAAGGACCAACATCCAAATATAGTACAAGGAAAAGTAAATGTTCTACTTTGAGTAACAGACTGAAGGAAGATGGGGTGGGGTAGAGGTAATGGTTAGTAAAAAGTAATGATGCAGATATTTTAGTTCCTTGATTAATTTATTTGTCTGCTTTTATTTTTTTATTCATTCTCAGAATGTAAGCACCACTGGCATTTATTGCCCAGCTCTGAATGCTGAAGTATTTGTTTTGGCGGCATTTGACTGACCAAAGAGTAAGGATAGACAACGTTTCCCTAGACAACATAAAGGAATAGTTTAGTTTAGTCTAGTTTAGTTTAGAGATACAGTGCGGACACAGGCCCTTTGGCCCACTGAGTCTGGACAGACCAACGATCCCCGCACAATAACACTATCCTACACACACTAGGGACAATTTACACACATCAAGCCAATTAACCTACAAACCAGTACGTCTTGGGATGTGGGAGGAAGTCGAAGATCTCGGCAAAAACCCATGCAGGTCACACCCATGCAAACCCATGGGAGAACGTACAAACTCCGTACAGACAGCACACCGTGGTCAAGATCGAACCTGGTCTCCGCTGCTGCAAGTGCTGTAAGGCAGCAACTCTACAGTTGTGCCACCGTGGCCACCCTGAATAGTTAGCTCCTTACAATATATATTAATGATTTGGATGAAGGGATTAAAAGTAACTAGCAAATTTGCAGATGACACAAAGCTGGGTTGCAGTGTGAACTGTGAGGAGATGCTATGAGGATGCAGGGTGACTTGGACTGGTTGGGTGAGTGGGCAGATGCATGGCAGATGCAGGTTAACGTGGATAAATGTGAGGTTATCCACTTTGGACGACCCCCCGTGGCTCCCTGGAGGGAGACCGCTTTTCAGGCTCCTGCAACGGCGAATTCTCCCACCCGTGTTGCAGGGTCGAAGAGCTCCTGGAGCGGGGCCTAACAGCATTGCCCCGAGCGGCTGGAACGGCCGCGGGACTTTGCGAGCACACACCGGGGGCTCCAACATCAAGACCCGGTGTGCGACCTCGCACCACCCGGCGTGGCTTCAATGGCCGCGGGACAATCGCCATCGCCAGCCGGGGGCTTTGACTTTGACTCTGACATCGGGGGGGGGGGGGAGAGTGCAGTGGAGAGATAAGTTTTTTTTGGCCTTCCATCACAGTTATGTGATGGATGTTTATGTTAAATGTAATTATGTTGTGTCTGGGGTCTATTTGTGTGTAATGTATGGCTGCAGAAACGGCATTTCGTTTGGACCCCCAGGGGTCCAAATGACAATTAAATTGACTCTTGACTCTTAAATTGACTCTTGACTCTTGACTCTTTGGTAGCAAAACAGGAAAGCAGATTATTATCTAAATGGAGTCAAGTTGGGAAAAGGATAAGTACAATGGGATCTGGGGGTCCTTGTTCATCAGTCACTGAAAGTAAGCATGCAGGTACAGCATGCAGTGAAGAAATGCAGTTTGTCTACCGCAAGAACAGGAGTACGGAGGATGCCATCTCAACGGCACTTCACTCCGCCCTCTCCCACCTCGACAACAGAGACACTTATGTAAGAATGCTGTTCATCGATTACAGCTCAGCATTCAACACCATTATTCCATCAAAACTGATCACCAAACTCGGTAACCTGGGCATCGACCCCTCCCTCTGCAACTGGATACTGGACTTTCTAACCAACAGACCCCAGTCTGTGAGGTTAGACAAGCACACCTCTTCAACCCTCACCCTGAACACCGGCGTTCCTCAGGGCTGTGTGCTGAGCCCCCTCCTCTACTCCCTCTTCACCTATGACTGCACACCTGTACATGGTACTAACACCATCATCAAGTATGCAGATGATACAACGGTGATTGGCCTCATCAGCAACAACGATGAGCTGGCCTACAGGGAGGAGGTCCAGCACTTAGCAGCATGGTGCGCTGACAACAACCTGGCCCTTAACTCCAAGAAGACCAAGGAGCTCATTGTAGACTTCAGGAAGTCCAGAGGCGGCACGCACACCCCCATCCACATTAATGGGACGGAGGTGGAACGTGTTTCTAGCTTCAGGTTCCTGGGAGTCAACATCTCCGATGACCTCTCTTGGACCCACAATACCTCTACTCTGATCAAGAAGGCTCATCAGCGTCTCTTCTTCCTGAGGAGACTGAAGAAGGTCCATCTGTCTCCTCAGATCCTGGTGAACTTCTACCGCTGCACCATCGAGAGCATCCTTACCAACTGCATCACAGTATGGTATGGCAACTGCTCTGTCTCCGACCGGAAGGCATTGCAGAGGGTGGTGAAAATTGCCCAACGCATCACCGGTTCCACGCTCCCCTCCATTGAGTCTGTCCAAAGCAAGCGCTGTCTGCGGAGGGCGCTCAGCATCGCCAAGGACTGCTCTCATCCCAACCATGGACTGTTTACCCTCATACCATCTGGGAGGTGCTACAGGTCTCTCCGTTGCCGAACCAGCAGGTCGAGGAACGGCTTCTTTCTGGCGGCTGTCACTCTACTCAACAACGTACCTCGGTGACTGCCAATCACCCCCCCCCCCCCCCCCCCCCCCCGGACACTTATTATTATTTTTTATTCAAATCGTTTGCTATGTCGCTCTTCAAGGGAGATGCTAAATGCATTTCGTTGTCTCTGTACTGTACACTGACAATGACAATTAAAATTGAATCTGAATCTGAATCTGAATCTGAATCTGAAAGTGAAAGGCATGTTGGCCTTCATAAAGAGAGGAGTTGAGTATACAGTAGGAGCAAAGAGGTCCTTCTGCATTTGTACAAGGCCCTGGTGAGACCACACCTGGAGTATTGTGTGCAGTTTTGGTCTCCCAACTTGATGAAGGACATTCTTGCTATTGAGGGAGTGCAGCATAGGTTTACAAGGTTAATTCCCGGGATGGTGGGACTGTCATATGTTGATAGATTGGAGCAGCTGGGCTCGTATACTCTGGAATTTAGAAGGATGAGAGGAGATCTTATTGAAACATATAAGATTATTAAGGGTTTGGACACACTAGAAGCAGGAAACAAGTTCCCAATATTGAGGGGAGTCCAGAACCAGGAGCAATAATTTAAGAATAAGCGGTAAACCATTTAGAACAGAGACGAGGAAAAACTTTTTCACACAGAGAGTTGTGATACATTGCGGTAGAGTTGCTGCCTCACAGCGCCAGAGACCCAGGCTCGATCCAGATTATGGGTGCTGTCGGCACGAGTCTGTACGTTCTCCCTGTGACCGCGTAGGTTTTCTACGGGTGCTCCAGTTTCCTCCCACACTCCAAAGGCGTACAGGTTTGTCGGTTAATTGGATTCATTTTTTTAAATTGTATGTTGTCCCTAACGTGTGTGGAGTAGTGCTAGTGTATGGGGATCGCTGTTCGGCGTGGGCCAAAGGGCCTGTTTCTGTGACATATCTCTAAACTGAAACTAAGCTAAACTGAACTAAATAACACGACACAATGGAATTCATCATATGATCCCGATTATTCCTGATGTTGGGGAAGTCCAGAACTAGGGGTCACAGTTTAAGTATAAGAGGGAAGCCTTTTAGGACCGAGATGAGAAAATCATTTTTTACACAGAGTGGTGAATCTGTGGAATTCTCTGTCACAGAAGGTAGTTGAGGCCAGTTCATTGGCTATATTTAAGAGGGAGTTAGATGTAGCCCTTGTGGCTAAAGGGATCAGGGAGTATGGAGAGAAGGCAGGGATGGGATACTGAGTTGGATGATCCACCATGATCATATTGAATGGCGGTGCAGGCTCGAAGGGCCAAATGGCCTACTCCTGCACCTATTTGCTATGTTTCTATGTTTCTATGATCTTGGTATTCTGAATGTATGGGAATGGCAGCCTAATCCAGAAACCATCGCTATTGATCAGAAAAGCTATCAGAAGTTCAAATGATTACGTCTTCGATATTGTTCAGAATGTTGATTTTGATAAGATATCCTTTGCATTTTTTCCCTCATGCGCGGGGAAAATGCTTCTGACCTCTCAATTTGCAGCCAATGCTATTGAATTAAAAATGACTGTAAATTACATTTCAATCGCTTAAAACAGAATGTTAAGTAAGCAAGCATAACCAATCACCCTGTTCTGAAGAAAAGTGCAATCAGTGCGAGAGCAAGGATGTCACAAAAGCCTAAAGAGATGCCAAAGATCACGTTGACCTGATTTGTTTTGGAAATGTAATTGAATAATGTCTCCCCACAGGTCTCTGGTGAGAGCATGCATTATCAAATTCATATCCAGATCGCATTTCATCGCCTCAGTGGATTGTTCATAGAAACATAGAAAAATAGGTGTAAGAGTAGGTCATTCGGCCCTTTGAGCTAGCACCACCATTCAATATGATCATGGCTGATCATCCAGAATCAGTATTCCATTCCTGCTTTTTCCCCATATCCCTTGATTCCATTAGCCCTAGGAGCTAAATCTAACTCTCTTTGAAAACATCCAGTGAATTGGCCTCCACTGCCTTCTGTGGAAGAGAATTCCACAGTTTCACAACTATCTGGGTGAAAAGGTTTTTTCCTCATCTCAGTCCTAAATGGCCAACCCCTTATTCTTAAACTGTGACCCCTAGTTCTGGACTCCCCCAACATGGGGAATATTTTTCCTGCATCTAGCCTGTCCAATCCATTAAGAATTGTATATGTTTCTCGATAAGATCCCCTCATCCTTCTAAATTCCTCTGAATACGAGCCCTGTTGATCCATACTTTCATCATATGTCAGTCCCGCTAAAACCGGGAATTAACCTGGTGAACCTATGCTGCACTCCCTCAGTAGCAAGAATGTCCTTCTTAGCAGACATTAGGAGACGAAAACTGCACACAATACTCCAGGTGTGGTCTCGCTGTTCATGACAGTGATAACCCTTGGACTGGAGGGGTGCAGATATTCATATTTAGTTTTAGTTTAGTTTAGAGATACAGCGCAAATACAGGCCAGGAATTGCTACAGTTACAGTTTACAGTTTAGTTTACTGTCACGTGTAGCAAGGTACAGTGAAAAACCTTTGTTGCGTGCTATCCAGTCAGCGGAGAGACAATACATGATCACAATCGAGCCATTTGCAGTGTACAGATACAAGGTTAGGGAATAACGTTTTTTTTCTCCGACTGGATAACACATAACAAAAGATTTTTCACTGTACCTGGATACACATGACAATAATAATGTAAATTAAACTAAAGAGAGAGGAATTTGCTTCCATCTTCAGTGGGTGAAGCAGCACAGCTTGACTCAGTCCAGATGACGTAAGGTCCGATCAAGAATAGTCCGGGGGTCATGAAAGAGGTAGATAGTAGTTCAGCATTGTTCTCTGGTTGTGGTAGGATGATTCAGTTGCCTGATAGCGGCAGGGAAGAAACTGTCCCTGAATCTGGAGGCACTTTTTCATACATCACCTTTTGCCTGATGGGAGAGGGGAGAAGAGGGAGTGGCCAGGGTGCGACTCGTCCTTGATTACGCTGCTGGCCTTGCCGAGGCAGCGTGAGGTATAAATGGAGTTAGCGGAAGGGAGGTTGGTTTGTGTGATGGTCTGAGCTGCGTCCACAATTCGCTGCAATTTCTTGCCGTCTTGAATGGAGCTGTTCCCAATAAAATGCAGTCGGTGGCACATCTGTAGATATTGGTGAGAGTTGTGGGGGACATGCTGAGCTTCCTAAGCTTTCTAAGGAAGTAGAGGCGTTGGTGGGCTTTCTTGTTCATTCTTCAATATGGGTGGTCGAGGAAAAGTTGTTGGTGAAATTGACTCCTAGGAATTTAGGATGATTCAGATGCCTGATAACAGCTGGGAATTGCTGTTGAAGAAATATCCATGTTACGTGCAGGCCAAAGCAGGTAACAAACACAGCTTTCCCCCCTCTGAAGGATGCTGTTGAATCACTTTACCTCTTAGGTAGATGCAATCATTCCCATGCCACTATTCTTTTTTTTTTTGTTGAATTTATTTTATTAGCAATTGTACAAGAATAAAGCTATCGACATGACAGTTATACAATTTTCATACAGCTTCATTTTTAACATTAATACATGAATAAAAAAAAAAGAGAAAAATGAAAGTGAAGAAAAAGAAGAAGAAAGAAAAAAAAAGAAAAGAAAGACCCCTAAACTACCAAAGAAGTGCGAGAGGAAAGAAGAGAAATAAGAAAGAAGAAGATGGAGATATGCCCCACTATCCCCCCCCGCCCCCGCCCCCCACCGCTCACCCATCCAGAGCATTGGTTTAAAATTTGTGTTCAACCATTCTGTTGTTGAAGAAATTCAGTGAAAAATTGGTCTGTTTTTTCAGCAATAACAAGCCCAATGTTTTCTAAATGTAATGTCTCAGACATGTCAGTAATCCACATCTTCACTGTGGGAAACTGTTGTATTGTTCCAGAATTTGCATATTAGTTTCTTCGCAGTTATTAGGCCATAGTCAAGGAAACGGCTTTGAAATATCGTTAACATAACAGGCCTCTGACATACCTAATGTTATTAGTTTTGCATCTGAATCCAGTTTAATTTTAAGTATTTCATAGAAGATATCAAATATTCCCCTCCAGAAGTTTTGTATCTTTATACAGGATGCAAAGGAATGGGTTAAGGTCGCTTCTTGGAGGTGCCATTTATCACAGATAGGGGAGAGGATTGGGAAGATCTTATTCAATTTAGTCTTTGAATAGTAAAACATATGCAGTATTTTGAATTGTATCAGAGAGTGCATGACATTGAGAGAACAGTAATGTATGTATAGTAGGCTTTCCTCCCAAATATCTTTTGAAATTAATAAACCCAAATTGTCTTCCCATGCTCGCCTATACATCTCAGAAGGTGGGGCATGCGCATTTAAGAGAGTGTTATAAATGTAAGATGTTAACTTACTTGTGTCGGCATGTCTATTCAAACAATCGTCTAGTGTATCAGGACCCATAAAACGACAGTCTTGTGTGTATGTTTTCACATAATCGCGGATTTGAAGATATCTAAAACAATTGCTTGCTTTCAAATTATATTTCTCCTGTAGTTCTTGAAACAAGAGGAAAATCCCCTTCTTATAGAGGTCTCCCACCGTTTTAATTCCTGAGTTTTTCCATTGCGCAAACACCTTATCTAAAGTAGATGGTTTAAACAAGGGATTGTTAGCGATAGGTAGAAGGAGAGAGAAATTTCCCAGTTTGAGACTTAATTTCAGCGGTTTCCAGATACGTACGGTACTGTGTATTATTGGATTTTGCTCATGCCATTATTCTAAAGAATAATTGAGGTGATAAACCGACTGTCCTAATCAATGTTTATCCTTCAAAGAACATCATTCAATTTGATTAACCGTTCATTACCAACTGATCACTACCATATCACTAACCATAGATGTGTAGGAAGGACAGCAGAAGATAGACACAAAAATCTGGAGTAACTCAGCAGGTCAGACAGCATCTCTGGAGAAAAGGAATAGATGACGTTTCGGGTCGAGACACACCTTCAGACTGACTGTCAGGGAGAATCAGCCAGCATCTGTGGAGAACATGGAGATGTGACGTTTCAGGCTGAAGAAGGGTCCTGACACGAAACATCACCTATCCGTGTTCTCCAGGGACGCTGTCAAAGCCAATGAGTTACTCCAACAATTTGCGTCCTTTATGTAAAGCAGCATCTGCCGTTCCTTGTGTCTCCATTACCATACCATGTCAACAAAATAGAGAGAGTGCAGAGGAGATTTACTAGAATGTTGCCTGGGTTTCAGCAACTAAGTTACAGAGAAAAGTTGAACAAGTTAGGGCTTTATTCTTTGGAGCGCAGAAGGTTAAGGGGGCGACTTGATAGAGGTCTTTAAAATGATGAGAGGGATAGACAGAGTTGATGTGGACAAGCTTTTCCCACTGGGAGTAGGGAAGATTCAAACAAGGGGACATGACTTGAGAATTAAGGGACAGAAGTTCAGGGGTAACATGAGGGGGAGCTTCTTTACTCAGAGAGTGGTGGCTGTGTGGAATGAGCTTCCAGTGAAGGTGGTGGAGGCAGGTTCGTTTTTATCATTTAAAAATAAATTGGATAGTTATATGGACGGGAAAGGAATGGAGGGTTATGGTCTGAGCGCAGGTATATGGGACTAGGAGAGAATACGTGTTCGGCACGGACTAGAAGGGTCGAGATGGCCTGTTTCCGTGCTGTAATTGTTATATGGTTATATAGCAATCTTGTACAATCTTGATGGCCATCGGTACATTTCCTTCCTGAGGCAGTGCCTCATGTCGCTGCTTTTTAATGGTGAGGAGGGCTGTTCCCATGCAGCCTCTCTGCATTCTCTGCACTGGAATTGCACACTCCACTCCAGGCTATGATGCAACCAGTCAGGATACTTTCTACAGTACATCTGCAAATGATTGTTGGTGTTATAGTTCAGAGTTATAAAATCAAATGTGAAAACAGGCTCATCAGCCCAACTTGCCAACACTGACCAACATGCCCCATCTACACCTAATCCTTGTGATTGAGGCAATGCAGCATAGGTTCACGAGATTGATCCCAGGGATGGCGGGACTGTCATATGAGGAAAGATTGAAAAGACTAGGCTTGTATTCACTGGAATTAAGAAGGATGAGGGGGATCTTATAAAAACATATAAAATTATAAAAGGACTGGACAAGCTAGATGGAGGAAAAATGTTCCCAATGTTGGGCGAGTCCAGAACCAGGGGGCACAGTCTTAGAATAAAGGGGAGGTCATTTTAGACTGAGGTGAGAGAAAAAACTTTTTCACCAAGAGAGTTGTGAATTTATGGAATTCCCTGCCTCAGAGGGCAGTGGAGGCCAAGTCACTGGATGGATTTAAGAGAGAGTTAGATAGAACTCCAGGGGCTAGTGGAGTCAAGGGATATGGGGAGAAGGCCGGCACGGGTCATAGATAGGGGACGATCAGAATGAATGGTGGTGCTGGCTTGAAGGGCCGAATGGCCTTCTCCTGCACCTATTTTCTATGTTTCTATTACACTAGTCCCACTAACCTGCATTTGGCACAGATCCTTCGAAAGCCATCCTATCCATGTACCTGTCTAATTGCCTCTTCAATGTTGCTATGGCCCCTGACTCAGTTTAGTTTAGTTTAGTTGTTTAGCTTCGAGATACAGCGCATGTAAGATATTACGGCTTCAGCATGTGGATAGAAACAAGCACAGGTTTTCAGTGCACGCTGTTGCCATTGTGGGTCTTCTTTATTTTGCAAAAGTACACCGTGCATACTCACACATATTCACGAGACTGATAAGATATAGAATATATCACATGACACAAATCATTCCATTTTATACTCTTAAAATTCCATTTTATACTGCTTAAAGTTACAGTTACCATTATATACACTAAACTGCTCTCCCCTTAGAAACGTTGCCTATTTCCTTCGCTCCATAGATGCTGCTGCACCTGCAGAGTTTCTTCAGCATTTTTTTGTCCATAGATGCTGCTGCGCCATTTTTACAGATTGTTTGCTCCTTTCTGATCAGATTGTAAGGGTGGCTGAGAACACAAACCTGATCATGTGTATTGAACCTACGTTCTTTTGATCCACCACGTTTCTGATCAGATTGTTTTGCTTTCAACTTTAGGAGATAGGTTAGGTAGAACCAAACTCAGTCTAGTTCTGAGTCTTCTTTTCATGACAAGTTCAGCTGGCGTATACCCTGTGGTATATTGTGGCGTGGTACAATATTTCAGTAAGAGACTAGCTAGCCACTGTGACATATTTAATTTTGAATTCCCTTCAAGAACCTGTTTCATGAGAGCTCCTTTGACTATCCTGACTAACCTTTCGGCTGTGCAGTTAGATGCCGGATGGTAAGTCGGACTTGACTTGACTTGAGTACATTCAAGCTCGGAGAATGTCCTTAGCGAGTACGTAGCATGTCCGTTGGAGGCTGTAAGAGTCCGTAGATATTTCATGGCGACTCGTAACGCCAGCCGTAGGTACTCGGGGCATCAGGTTAGTCGGGACGTTTTCTCAGCATGTTGGAAAATGTCCACGAGTAAAAAAAATAGCCCCGAGTACCTACGGCTGGCATCTCCGAGTTTGAATCAAGGGGAAAACTCGGGAGAATTTGTGAGTTACTTGGGAAAGTGGGACTGGAGCTTTACATTGATTATAGCGCCAGAGACCCAGATTTTATCCCGACTACGGGTGCTGACTGTACGGAGTTTGTACGTTCTGCCCGTGACCGCGTGGGTTTTCTCCGAGACCTTCAGTTTCCTCGCACACTGCAAAGACGTATAGGTTTTTAGGTTAGTTGGCTTGGTGTATGTGTAAATTGTCCCTAGTGTGTGTTGGATAGTGTTAATGTGCGGGGATCGCTGTCAGTGTGGACTCAGTGGGCCGAAGGGCCTGTTTCAACTCCGTTTCTATAACCAAGCTAAACTAAACATCAGTTCTCGCTTGTTCTATACGAGGGGGAAGGAGATGCAAGTCAGCGCTTGCTATGATCTTTGCTGGTAATCATCAATAAGCTTCTGCGGTTCCTGAGAAACCACAAGATGGAAGCTGGTGGGTGTATTCCCATGGCTAGCAGAAGACAGGGGAGGATGTATGCTGCTGCTTCCTTCAGCTGATGTGGTTTAAGATGCCAGACATCTCTCCAGTGAATCATCTGGGAAGGAGGAAGATTATGAGCTGCTTGGTTGAGTTTAGTTTAGAGATACAGCGCGGAAACAGGCCCTTCGACCCACCGACTCCGCATAGACCAACAATCCGCGCACATTAACACTACCCTACACACACTTGGGACAATTTTACATTCATCCCAAGTCAATTAACCTACAAGCCTAGATGTCTTTGGAGTGTGGGGGGAAACAGAAGATCTCAGAGAAAACCCACACGGTCACGAGGAGAACGTACAAACTCTGCACAGACCGCACCCAAAGTCGGGATCGAACCCCGGTCTCAGGCGCTTCTTCTTATCGAGTCCACACACAAGATTAGAAGCTGTTCGGCCAGGGCTGAACACACTTCTCGGCATCTGCATACAATGGTGTCTGTCTTGGAGCTTCTTGTGCGTGGTGGTGGAAGATTGGTGGAAACGGGGCCGCGACGTGAACGCTTTTTCCCTGACCCCATCTCAGGCTCTGCAAGCGCTGTACGGCGGCGACTCGACTGCCGCGCCACGTAGCTGTGGTGAAATGCCGCGTACCATTTCTCTTTGGTGATCAGATACACCAGGATCTCTGAGCTCTCCGCAACCCAATGTACCATTGCCATTTCATAACTTCCTGCCAGTAGATTGTGGTCTATTTGTTCTGACATAATGAATCACTCCCAGCAGCTCTCTGATCCCGTATTCGCTGGGAATAAATTATGAAACCAGCAAAGAGAGATGGCAGCGGTGACATAATTTTTAATGGGGGAGCGATATTTCAAATGCTAAAGATTTATTTTCATGCAGCTATGAGGCTGTAACCCAACAAGTCTGCTTCACACATGGTTCCAGGAACTGTTGTCACAGTGCGGTGGTCTGCCTGAGCTCAGCAATTACCGTTACAACAAAAACCATACCACTGATTTCTCAATTGAAAACAGAAAATGCTAAAAATAATCCCAAATCGGACAGCATCTGCAAGGAAAGAAAGAGTGTAGAAGCCGTGCAGAACTGCAGATGCTGTTTTGCACAAAAGATAGACATAAAGTGCTGGAGTAACTCAAAGGGGCAGGCGTCATCTCTGGAGAAAAAGGTTGGGTGACGTTTCGGGTCGGGACCGTTCTTCATTCTAGAGATAATGGCCTGGTGTTGATCTGTGTAGGTAAGAGGAGGTACTCAAGAGTTGGCGTCTGGCCTTAGCACGATATAGGGCATCCCGTCAGACTCAAATGGCACCTCCCTTGTCAGCGGGTTTGATGATAATGGGGGCATTACTGTGGGGTGTGAGGGAAGGGCTTGGAGTTTGGATGGGGTGAGATTAAGAGTAGGTGTAAGGGGCCAGGAAAGGTCAAGAGGGTTCACGTCTCGCAAGCAGTTAAAGTGGCGAGAGTGGTCTATCAAGAGAGAATCAGAGTTGGTTTCAGACTTTTCACAAGGAGGGTGGTGGCTATGATGGAATGAGCAGCCAGAGGAGGTCGTTTGAGGCATTTGTACACGTAGCTGGCTAGGAGAGGTTTAGAAGGATATGGGCCAAACGCAGGCAGCTGAGACTAGAGCATATGGGGCATATTGGTCAGCATGCGCAAGTTGGGCCAAAGGCCCTGTTTTAGTGCTGCGTGACTCTATGACTCTATCAACTTAAGAAAGATTAGATAGGATTAAGGAGAGGTGAGGAGAGAACAATGTGACACATTTCCCCTAGTGTGTGTAGGATAGTGTTATTGTGTAGGGATTGCTGGTCGATGAGGACTCTGTGGCCCGAAGGGCCTGTTTCCACGCTGTATCTCTAAACAAAACTAAATTACTTCAGCTCTTTGTGTTTTCTTTCTGTTCGGAGTTTGTACATTTCTCCCGTGACCTGTGTGGGTTTTCTCCGGGATCTCCAGTTTCCTACCATACTACAAAGACGCATAGGTTTGTAGGTTAATTGGGTAGGTATAATTGTTAATTGTTCCTAGTGTGTGTAGGATAGTATTAGTGTGTGGGGATCACTAGTCGGCGAGGACTCAGTGGGCCGAAGGGCCTGTTTCCACGCAGTATCTCAAAACAAAACTAAATTACTTCAGCACTTAGTGTTTTATTTCGAAAACCAGCACCTTGTGCCTCCAACCATAATGATGTTCTCTTTATAATTCCACTGATTACTTCATCATTTGCTCTTGTTAGCATCAGCCTTCATCACAGCTTGAGTTCTACCCTGGCTTCAGATTGCCTTGCAGTCCTGGGTGCAGTCCGAGTGTCCATGTTGGTTTTAAACCACTCTCATCCATAATCTCTAGTTTCTATCAGCTTCTGCCCCCCCCTTTTCCCAGTTAGTGTTGCTCATGTTGCCATCCTCTAGCTTTGGTACACTCCACCATCGTACCCATGCGGAGAATCCGTGTCATTCAAGGCTTGTTATTATTTGTGATCACCCATGAGTCATGGTGTCTTTGTATGTTTTAGTTTGTTTTTTTTGTCACCTTTACCGAGGGAAAAGCTCTTTGCTGCGTGCTAACCAGTCAGCGGAAAGACTGTACATGATTACCATAGTCAGCCACCCACAGCGTACATGATAAGAGAATAACATTTAGTGGAATGTAAAGTCCAGTAAAGTCTGCTCAAAGAGAGTCTGAGATTCTCCAATGAGGTGGATAGTAGCTTAGGACTGCTTTCTAATTGTTGACAGTATGGTTCAGTTGCCTGATAACAACTGGGGAAAAAATGTCTCTGAATCTGGGGAAGTGCATTTTCACACTTCTGTACCTCTTCTTGCCTGATGGGAGAGGATGAGAGAGGAGGGAATTCAGCGGGACAGGCAGCATCTCTGGATAGAAGGAGGGAAGAGGGAGTGACTGGGATGAGACTCGTCCTGGGTAATGCTGGTGGCCTTACCGAAGTAGAGTGAAGTGTAGATGGAGTCAATGGAAGGGAGGTTGGTTTGTGTGATGGTCTAGGGCTGCGTCCACAGCTCTCTACAATTTCTTGCTGCCTTAGATGGAGCTGTTCCCAAACCATGCTGTGATGCATCCCGATTAAATGAAAATAGCAGTTTGAAGTTTGATCTGTATTTTACGAGGAGTTACGATGAGGGATTACGTGAAGAACCCGTCCAGCACGCATGCGCGACATACTTCAAAGCAGCGGTGTGGAATCACAGGAAACACAATAATTGAAATAAACATAGTAAAGAAAAGGAGAACTAAGATACCAGTTGATCTCTATAATTGAGGGTGGGAGCGGAGGGCATGTAATCCCTCATCGTAACTCCTCATAAAATACAGATCAAACTTCAAACTGGTAAGTTCTCGTTTAATCTTACTATTTTACTTCGGAGTCACGTGAGTGACTACGTGAAGATTTTAAAGCTCTGTGATTTCAAACCCTGTAACAGTTCATACTTCACTCGCTGCCGAAGTCATTCGAGGGAGGAAGTATGTTATCGTAATCAACCATGAATCTATTTGTAAAACAATAATGGTGTTATTAACAATAACAGGACCAAAATGCTCCCCCGGGCTTAAATTATATATTTGTAGATTCTAATACTTTTTCTGCAAACGATACAGGTTCCGCCAGCGGCTTGTTATGAAAGTTCGGAGCATATACTCCCTAGACCACCCCGCTGTAGCCAGGATGTGGTTCATAGGCACGTCCATCCTCTTAGTCACCGATGTGGATGCTGCCCTGGTGGAGTAAGATTTATACATGTTAGTATTTACTCCAGCAACTCCCAGTACCTGCTTGAGCCACTTGAGCTAGCTTGGCTCGTCACCCGACCATGAGGTTTCTTGTGGATGACCCATGAGGCTTTTTCTTTCCCAGGTGTGATCCCCCCCCCCGTTAGTACAAACCCTTCACCTTTTATGTGATGGTAGGAACCATACTTATCTGTCTTCACTGTTGTTTAGTGGTGTGTTCATTTCTTCGGTTTCTGGTTCCTTGTCTGTAGGGATGGTGTTGTTGGGGGGTGGCGCATTTTCCATGGGGCCCGCTCTGGATCTGGCCTGAAAAGGCTTATGGGGTCTGGCATGCGGGCCCCGAGCTTTCACCAGTACCATTAAGTAGACGCCTACTGGTGCACGCGTGGAGGTACTGCTGTCTGGTTTTGTGTGGTTTGCTCATTCCAGGCCCTGCCTTCTTGATGCCGAATATCTTGGACACTTCGTCCAGTTTTTTAGGATTGGTTTGGTAACTTTGCCAGATAGCAGGATCTGTGGTTGTGAGGTCGGCGTTCTCGCAGTCCTGTGAATTTTTTAGGTTGAGGGCAGGTTTTGTGACTTCGAGAAGTTGCGGAGCATACTGTGAACAGTAGGGTCAGGTGTTTTGCCATACTACCCTGCCCCTCTGGAATGAGCATGCGAAAATTCTAGCCGATGTCAGGGGTATCAAATGCAATTTAAGATATTTGGGTTTTTAAATGCTCAATGTACCCCCCCCCCCCCCCCCCCCCCCCATAATGGTGGGCACTTTGAATAAATGCAATTTTGGGGAAGCGTGATAAAATCCAACGCCTCATGACTACCTGTCGGAGAGGTTTTTTAGAAAAAACAGGTAGTAAGCTGGCCGTCAGTTTAGACTGAAAAGGCCATCTCGCTCGTGGTGTAGCCACGTAGTGGCCACACCCAGCAGCTCTTCCTGGTCCTGTACCTCAAGCATACTCCCGATGTTGTTCAGCCAGTGACCCCTCTTCTTGACCAGCCCAGCCCTAGTCGCCATTGATCCCTCGATAAATCCCTGGAGATGGCCAGTGCTGTTAGTGCACTGGAGCGGGAGTGTTATGCTCCCTTGGATGCGCTTGCCCCAGCTCCCGAGGCAAGTCTCGCTGGAGTTTTTTACTCCATAACCTAACTCTAGGCTTGGAGAACAGACACTTACTTGCTCTCGGGCGGTAGTTTGAAGTGCCGTTCCATCTTCCGTGTCTGTCTCCAGCCCGAGGTTTGGTAGCTGGCTTTGCTGTTAGTGGCTGCCTGCCATTTTCGGGCGGCATTTCTGCGGTTCTCGGGTGGCGAGTCTCCTTGTCGAGAGTATGCAGGGGTTACCGGCCAGTTTTTGAGTTTCCCTCCAGTCCGCTGCTGTTGGTCAGACAGCTCTTAGCGGACTGGGCATCGGCTCAGTACCCTGACTGTGGACCGCAGCGTGTGCGGTCCCGGTGCCGCCTCTCGCCCCCTCCACTGACGGAACGCTCCTTCCCTGGAGTCGCACGGGGGCCAATTCCTTCAGTTCTGCTTTGCTCTCTCCAGTTTGCTATGTCCCTGGAGCAACAAAGAGGAGCAAAGTTGTAAATCGAACCTGTGTGTAAGTACTTACCTAACGGTCCGTTCCTTCAGGCTTGTAGCGGGAGCGCCCGTATTCCCGTTCGTCGCTGTTGCATCTGCGTGAACGCTCATGGCGCGCAGGCGTGCTGGACGGGTTCTTCACGTAGTCACTCACGTGGCTCCGAAGTTAAATACTATTTTACGACGCCTCTGTAGAAGTTGGCAAGAGATGTTGGGCACATGGCAAACTTCCTAATGAGCCTGTCCCACTTAGGCGATTTTTCAAGTGACTGCCGGCGACTGTCAAGTTATCCGGCAGTCACCTGAAAAAACAGCAACTGGAACGGCTACTGTCAGAGTGGGACACATACACACAAACACATCTCTTCCTTCACCAGCCCGTTATGCAGGCGGGGGACAGGGCAAGCAGGGGGAGCGCTGTCTGAGTGAAATTCACGCTGTGCAAAGCCAATGTGATACAGACACACACCGTGAAGAACAGGAAGGTTGGCGCTGTAATTTGACGGCTAAAGCACAGTGTACGGTAAGTCCTTTCAAAGAGGGGGGAGAAGGGGGGAGAAGGACCGAGAAGAAATGGAGACAACTTTTGAGAAGCCAGAGATACATGGCTGTGAAGCTCGGCGGACATTAACATTACCGGTTCTGAAAACTACTGCTTACGTTTTTTTTCCCAATGAGCCAAAAATACACCAGTCAGCACGGGCTGCAACCTATGAGAACCTCCGACAACCTTCGACCTCCTGGCAACCCACTAGGACCTCCTGGCGATCCACCTACGGCACAAGACTTCTCGCTACTCTCCACGGAAGCCTCATTCTGGTCACCGCTAATTTTTCAACATGTGGCGACTATGTGGCTACTGCAGAGTCTCTTGTAGGCACCTAAAACATCGCCTAAGTGGGACAGGCCCATAAACCTTCGAAGGAAGTAGAGGCGTTGCTGGGCTTTCTTGACCATTACTTCGATGTGGGTGGTCCAGGAGAAGTTGCTGGTGATATTGACTCCTAGCAATTAACTTGTGACTTTGGCTTGAGATGCTTAGGTTTTTGCAAGGTGTTGGAGGAACTCAATAGGCCAGGCGAGCATCTGTGGACGGAATGGAGAGATGACATTTTGGATTATGACCCATCTGTGTCATCACAGTCAGAACATTGATCAATGATGCTCCTTTGCAAGTCCTTTCATAGAAACATAGAAACATAGAAAATATGTGCAGGAGTAGGCTATTCGGCCCTTCGAGCCTGCACCACCATTCAATATGATCATGGCTGATCATCCAACTCAGTATCCTGTACCTGCCTTCTCTCCATACCCCCTGATACCTTTAGCCACAAGGGTCACATCTAACTCCCTCTTAAATATAGCCAATGAACTGGCCTCAACTACCTTCTGTGGCAGAGAATTCCAGAGATTCACCATTCTCTGTGTCAAAAATGTTTTTCTCATCACGGTCCTAAAAGATTTCCCCCTTATCCTTAAACTGTGACCCCTTGTTCAGGACTTCCCCAACATCGGGAACAATCTTCCTGCATCTAGCCTGTCCAACCGCTTAAAAATTGTGTAAGTTTCTATAAGATCCCCCCTCAATCTTCTAAATTCTAGCAAGAACAAACCGAGTCTATCCAGTCTTTCGTCATATGAAAGTCCTGACATCCCAGGAATCAGTCTGGTGAATCTTCTCTGTACTCCCTCTATGGCAAGAATGTCTTTCCTCAGATTAGGATACCAAAACTGTACGCAATACTCCAGGTGTGGTCTCACCAAGACCCTGTACAACTGCAGTAGAACCTCCTATACTCAAATCCTTTTGTGATGAATGCTAACATACCATTCGCTTTCTTCACTGCCTGCTGCACCTGCATGCCTACTTTCACTGACTGGTGTACCAAGACACCCAGGTCTCGTTGCATCTCCCTTTTCCTAATCGGCCACCATTCGGATAATAGTCTACTTTCCTGTTTTTGCCACCAAAGTGTATAACCTCACATTTATCCACATTATACTGCATCTGCCATGCATTTGTCCACTCACCCAGCCTATCCAAGTCACCTTGCAGCCTACTAGCATCCTCCTCACAGCTAACACTGCCCCCCAGCTTCATGTCATCTTCAAACTTGGAGATGTTGCATTCAATTCCCTCGTCCAAATAATTAATATATATTGTAAATAGCTGGGGTCCCAGCACTGAGCCTTGCAGTACTCCACTAGTCACTGCCTGCCATTGTGAAAAGGACTTGTTTACTCCTACTCTTTGCTTCCTGTCTGCCAGCCAGTTCTCTATCCACATCAATACTGAACCCCCAATATCGTGTGCTTTAATTTGTATACTAATCTCTTATGTGGGACCTTGTCGAAAGCCTTCTGAAAGTCCAGATATAACACATCCACTGGTTCTCCCTTATCCACTCTACTAGTTACATCCTCAAAAACATTTTCAATGGTTGTAGCTTTGTCTTTACTCGCTGTCTCAACTGCAGTGAGTTTCCTCAGAGCTTGCCTTATGTTTGTGCAATGCTCGATAGAGTGGACGTGGAGAGGACGTTTCGAATAGTGGGAGAGTTTACGACCGGTGGTCGTAGCCTTAGAATTAAAAGACGTTCCTTTAGGAAGATGAAAAGGAATTTCTTTAGTCAGAGGGTGGTGAATCTGTGGAACTCATTGCCACAGAAGGCTGTGTAGGCCAAGTCAATGGTGATTTTTAAGGCAGAGATAGATCGATTCTTGATTAGAATTGGGTCAGAGGTTATGGGGAGAAGGCAAGAGAATGGGGTTGGGAGAGAAAGATAGATCAGCCATGATTGAATGGCAGAGTAGACTTGATAGGCCGAATGACTTAATTCTGCTCCTATCAAAAATGAAATAATTTTGAATGAATCACGCAAAACATGGAAAGTTCTGATTTAGCTCTTCACTGCAGTACTTTGGGTCTGTGCCAGAGCTGTTGGCTCTAGCCATTTCATTCTTGGCCAACCCGAGAGCCAGGAATTTTAATGTCGATGGGATGCTTGAAAATTTCCTTGAGGTCAGCCAGCATCATTTTGTGAGAAAGATCCTTAACAAACAACATTTTGTAGCACTTTAGGGACTGTCCTCCCTGATGTAGGAAGGAAGTGCAGATGCTGGTTTAAACCAAAGGTAGACACAAAATGTTGGAGCAACTCAGTGGGACAGGTGGCATTTCTGGATAGAAGGAATGGGTGACGTTTCGGGTGGAGATCCTTCCTCAGACTGAGTGGATGTCAGAGTATTATCATTAGTCAGAGCGTTGCGTATACAAAGGAACTGCAGATGCCAGTTTAAACTTAAGGTAGACTTAATAAGCTGGAGTAACTCAGCGGGACAGACAGCATGTCTGGAGCGAAGGAATGGGTGACGTTTCGAGTCTGAACAAGAGGCTCGACCCGCAACGTCACTCATTCCTTCTCTCCAGAGATGCTACCTGTCCCGCTGAGTTACTCAAACTTTTTGTGTCTAGGTTGAGTATAGAACATAGAACATAGAACATAGAAATTAGGTGCAGGAGTAGGCCATTCCGCCCTTCGAGCCTGCACCACCATTCAATATGATCATGGCTGATCATCCAACTCAGTATCCCGTACCTGCCTTCTCTCCATACCCTCTGATCCCTTTAGCCACAAGGGCCACATCCAACTCCCTCTTAAATATAGCCAATGAACTGGCCTCAACTACCCTCTGTGGCAGAGAGTTCCAGAGATTGACCACTCTCTGTGTGAAAAAAGTTTTTCTCATCTCGGTTTTAAAGGATTTCCCCCTTATCCTTAAGCTGTGACCCCTTGTTCTGGACCTCCCCAACATCGGGAACAATCTTCCTGCATCTAGCCTGTCCAATCCCTTAAGAATTTTGTAAGTTTCTATAAGATCTTCTATAAGATATAGAAGTTGGGAGGTCATGTTACAGTCATATAAGATGTCAGTGAGGCCACATTTAGAGTAATTTGGTAAGTTTTGGTCACCATATAATAAGAATGACGGTGTCAATCTGCAAAGGATGCATAGAATATTTACAAAGATGTTGCCAGGACTCGAGAGCCTGAGCTATAGGGAGAGGTTGTACAGGCTAGGGCTTTATTCCTTGGAGCACAGGAAGATGAGGGGTGATCTTATAGAGGTGTGCAAAATCATGAGAGGAATAGATCGGATGCCCAGAGTAGGGGAATTGAGAACTAGAGGACTTAAGTTTAAAGTGAGGAAGGAAAGATTTAATGGTAATATAAGAGGTAACTTTTGTACACAAAGGGCGGTGGGTCTATGGAACAAGCTTCCCAAGGAGGTAGTTGGGGCAGGTACTATTTAAGAAACATTTAGACAGGTACATGGATAGGACAGGTTTAGAGAGATATGGATCAAAAGCAGGCAGGTGGGTCTAGTGTAGATGGGGCATGTTAGTTGGTGTGGGCAAGTTGGGCTGTAGGGCCTGTTTCCATGCTCTGATGCTATGTGCACTCTCATCAGTTTCTGTCTGATGAGTGAACGCAGCCATCAACTTACAGAGACATGTCTTGTCTTTCATCTTTGGGGCCTTCATTTAAATTTCCAATCTAAAGTTGAGCCGAAAGGCCTGCTTACATTCTAGCGAGCGTTTCCGTGATGGGACAGGATGTTCATTGGGATTAATAAACAATGCCTTGAGAATTCCTTCTCTAGCTGTAATCAAGGGCGGCGGTGGTGGCTCTCGGCAGTGGTGGAGCCTTGGCCATGGTGGTGAGGCCTCGCGGCAGTGGTGGAGCATTGGCCATGGTGGTGAGGCCTCTCGGCAGTGGTGGAGCGGCGGTGTGGCGGCGGCGGTGGTGGTGGAGCCTCTCGGCAGCGGTTGAGCCTTGGCGAAGGCGGTGGAGCCTCGGCAGCGATGGGGCCATGCGGTGGGGCCTCGTGGTGGTCAAGCCTCACAGTTGGCAGTCAATGAGGATGCGGGGGAACCACCATGAGTGGGGAAGAACAATGGAGGACCTGGAGAGGGTACTTTGTAACTTTGTAGGCATTCTTTACGTGGTGACTATTTGCATACCTTGGGTGTGCAAGCAAAGAAATTAACTGTACCTTGTCACATGTGACAATAAAGTATTCCATTCCATTAGTTTTCCTGGTGCTGTCTTAAGCATGAACGTTTGGTCTGGTGACCGGCCTTGGCTTGCAGATTGATGTCACCATCAAGAGCGGTCAGCATTGTAATATGTGATTAAAATGTATGATCAATGTTCTCTCTAAGCTGTGCGCGTGTACGCGCACACACAAGTTTTAAAACCAGCGCGCAAAGAAAATTTATGTGCGCACAAAGGCTTTAGAAATTCTGAAAATAAAATCTCCGCTATAAAATGTCTCCACCATAAATGATAGCTTGCAAATTCTCTAGCTTGCTAAATTGAGTTTTTATTGAAAGAAATTTTGATTCGCCACGTCAAATTCAAAGGATGCAAAGTGTGTGAAGCACTAAAGCACTGCAAGCTGGTTTAAAATGAATGACTTAGCGGAATAGTGAAAACTGCTGCATGAGGTCATATATTTGCACAAGAATTCAGTGCGCACTGTCATTTGTAACAGCATAAATAATTGCACAATACAAGATTTCTGCATACACGAACTACTAAAAATTAGAGGGAACATTGTATATGATCACAACAAATGGTTCCGTGGGTTGAGCAGGACATTATATTTAAAGGAATGATTTTAGCATCTGATTTCTTTCTATGCCAGAGATGGAATGAGAAAAACAACATGCTCAGTGATATATCCTTTGGCCATATGGCTTCCTAAACATTTAATTAGCGTAAGAGTTTCCTGGTGGCTCCAGAACCTAGCAGCATGAGCAACACATTTAACCAGTGTTTACTGCCATAAGGACTGGATCCACAGATGAAAAGAATCATCGAACGCATAAGGTCATAAGGAATAGGAGTAGAATTCGCCATTCAGCCCATCAAGCCTTCTCCGCCATTCAATCATGGCTAATATATGTCTCCCTCCTAACCCCATTCTCCTTCCTTCTCCCCATAACCTCTACCATCCATACTAATCAAGAATCTATCTATCTCTGCCTCAAAAATATCCACTGACTTGGCCTCCACAGCCTCCTGTGGCAAAGAATTCCACAGATTCACAACCCTCTGACTAAAGACATTCCTCCTCATCGCCTTCCTGAAAGAACATCCTTTAATTCTGAGGCCATGACCTCCAATCCTAGACTCTCCCACCAGTGGAAATATCCTCTCCACATCCACTCTATCCAAGCCTTTCACTATTCTGTCTGTTTCAATTAGGTCCCTCATTGCTCTCAGATCTGCAGTTTCCTAAGTTAGGAACAGTGTAGACAATAGACAATAGGTGCAGGAGTAGGCCATTGGCCCTTTGAGCCAGCACCGCCATTCAATGTGATCATGGCTGATCATCCCCAATCAGTACCCCTTTCCTGCCTTCTCCCCATATCCTCTGACTCTGCTATCTTTAAGAACCCTATCTAGCTCTCTCTTGGAAGTGTCCAGAGAACCGGCCTCCACCCCCTTCTGAGGCAGAGAATTCCACAGGCTCACAACTCTCTGAGTGAAAAAGTGGCTTACCCCTTATTCTTAAACAGTGGTCCCTGGTTCTGGACTCCCCCAAAATCGGGAACATGTTTCCTGCCTCTAGCGTGTCCAAACCCTTAATAATCTTATATGTTTCAAAAAGCTATCCTCTCATCCTTCAAAACTCCAGAGTATACATGGAACATAGAACAGTACAGTACAGGCAAGTGCTCTTCGGCCCACAATCTTTGTACCAAAGATGACGGCAAGTTAAATTGATCTCATCTGCCTGTACAAGATTCATGTCCCTCTATTCCTTGCATTTCCCTCTACCTGTCTAAAAATCCCTTCTACCCTCTGTGGCCTAAAAAAAACTTACTCTGCACATCTCCATTAAACTTTAAATAGACAAAAAGAGCAGGAGTAACTCAGTGGGTCAGCAGCATCTCTGGAGAACAAGGATGGGTGGAGTTTTGGGTTGGGACCCTTCTTCAGACTTAAACTTTTCCCCGAAGGTATTCATCCCATTTGGTGTTGGACATCTCCATCCTGGGTAAAAGGTTCTGATTGTCTAACCATTCTATGCGGCTCCGAATGATATATACTTCCATCAACTCTCCCCTCAACCTCCGTCATTCTAGAGAAGACAGTTCAAGTCTATCCAACTTCTCCCTGCAGCTGAAATCCTCTAATCCAGGCAGCATTCTGGTGAGCCTCCTCTGCACCGTCTCCAAAGCCTTCTATAATGGGACAACCAGAACTGCACGTAATCCTCCAAATGCGCTCTAACGTTCTTTTCGGAAGGTGATGAGGAGAAATTTATTTCATCAGAGGGTGGCTAATCTATAAAAAAATTTGCTGCAGAGGTCAAGTCAGTGCATAATTTTAAGGCAGAGATAGATAGAATCTTGATTAGTGCAGGTGTCAGAGGTTATGGGGAGAAAGCAGGAAAATGGGGTTTGGAGGGAGAGATAGATCAGCCATGATTGAATGGTGGAGTAACTTGATGGGCCAAATGGCTTAATTCTACTCCTATTCCTTATGACCTAACCAAAGTCCCATCGAGGTGTAGGGTCGTTGCCTCTGTGAGCATAATGAGGAACGTCACCAGATAAAAGCTGTCCAGGTTCCGACCTCCCCAGAGGAGCATGGGTGAAGCTCAACAGACATCGTACTGGAGTTGGGCGTTTCAATGCCAGCATGTGGAGATGGGGACTCCGCCAGAGCCCAGCCTGTGAATGCGGAGCAATAGACAGCCAACCATGTCGTCTCTCCATGCCCGCTTTACCACCCACCAGATGGGCCTGGCAGACATTGACGCAAAGATAACAACCTGGCTGCTCAACACCCAGCTTGAGACCTAACTATTCCTTTGGGGAAGAAGAAGAAGAAGAAGAAGAAGAAGAAGAAGAAGAAGAAGAAGAAGAAGAAGAAGAAGAAGAAGAAGAAGAAGAAGAAGAAGAAGAAGAAGAAGAAGAAGAAGAAGAAGAAGAAGAAGAAGAAGAAGAAGAAGAAGAAGAAGAAGAAGAAGAAGAAGAAGAAGAAGAAGAAGAAGAAGAAGAAGAAGAAGAAGAAGAAGAAGAAGAAGAAGAAGAAGAAGAAGAAGAAGAAGAAGAAGCAATGAAATTACACTTCATGGCTTCATACACACAGACCATCCAACCCAAAT
Source organism: Leucoraja erinaceus (assembly GCF_028641065.1). NCBI lineage: Eukaryota > Metazoa > Chordata > Chondrichthyes > Rajiformes > Rajidae > Leucoraja > Leucoraja erinaceus. The sequence continues at coordinate 35,783,791 of NC_073378.1, read as the reverse complement.
GCCCAATGCCACCATTAATGTTTCTCACACTCGACTTTTGTCAACCCCATCAACATATCCTACAATTCCTTTCTCCTTTCTCTATTTATCTAGCTATCTCTGCAGTAAAATAATGCCATTTGGCTCAGTCGCTCAATGCGATATCAAGTGTAATATTTTTACTCTACCCCACAGAATAGTGAAAGGCTTAGATGTGGAGAGGATGTTTCCACTGGTGGAAGAGTGTAAGACTACAGGTCACAGCTTCAGAATTAAAGGATGGTCTTTTGGAGGGAGAGATAATGTTTCGATCTATCTCTCCCTCCTAACCCCATTCTCCTGCCTTCTCCCCATAACCTCTGACACCTAAACAAATCAAGAATCTACTATCTCTGCGGTAAAATATCTACTGACGGCCTCCTCAGCCTCCTGTGGCAAAAAAATTCCACAGATTTACCACCTCTCATTAAAGAATTGCATCCTCATCTCCTTCCAAAAAGAATGTCCTTTAATTCTGAGGCTATGACCTCTAGTCCTAGTCCTAGACGCTCCCACTATAATAGAAGAACAATGGTGGAACGGTGGCGCAGCGGTGGAGTTGCTGCCTTACAGCGCCTTAGACCAGGGTTCGGTCCTGACTACGGGTTTATACATTTGTATGTTTCCTCCCCTCCCCCCCCCCCCCCCCCCCCCCCGGTGATTGTATGGGTTTTCTCCGGTTGTATGGGTTTTCTCCGGTTTCCTCCCACACTCAAAAGATGTACAGGTTTACGTCAAATAAGTCTGATCATTTTTGCATGGAGTATACTGCAGATTGAGAATGGTTGGCCCATAAAAGTGAGCAGCCAAATTAAACACCCTCTACATCTGTTTGTCCCAGATGTGGATCTGCAACCATTCATTACAATCGCTCCATTCTTTTAAACCACACTGTGGATTGCTCGATTTTCACTGCCTGAATATCACGCAACAAAAAGCTTTCCACTGTACCTCGGTACACGTGATGATAAACTGAACTAAAAAAGAAAAGAACCGGAAGGAAGAAATCACGAAGAACAAGGCAGCGTGAAAACAAACGCAAGAAAATGGAAGAGGCGGCACGGTGGCGCAGCGGTAGAGTTGCTGCTTACAGCGCCAGAGACCCAGGTTCGATCCTGACTACTGGTGCTGTCTGTACGGATTTCTCCCCGTGATCCGCGTGAGGTTTTTCCCCGGGTGCTCCGATTTCCTCTCACGCGCCAAAGACGTACAGGTTTGTAGGTTCATATACTTCGGTGAAATAAAGTGTGTGTCGGATAGTGTTAGTGTGCGCGGATCGTTGGTCGGCGCGGACGCAGTGGGATGAAGGGCCCGTTTTCGCGCTGTATCTCTAAACTGAACTAATCTAAGATGGAGAGTGCGAAAAGGCAACCAACGAGGCAGTTACCCGTGAATTCACAATATTTAGTACTGTGCCAAATACGTTGGATATTTATAGTGTTGTAGTTATTAATTAGTGTTATTAGATGTTTGTGCTAAGGTTTCTGTGAACTGCATACTGCACACAGTGTGTTTAATGTTGCAGAGGTAATCTATTAATGCAACAATTAAGGAGATGTTGAGTGCAGCATGTGGTGAGGAGCTTTGTTAATGAATAGATTGAGAAAATGAGTACATTTATATCTGCGTTAGTCTGCAAATGATTAGTTAATGTGTAATTTCACATGTGTAGATAATTTACGGTTTGTATGGGTAGATTCGACTTATTAATGAGGAAGCTTTATAGTGTAAATGAGTTTAAAGAACTGACTGTACCACAAGATCTAACTGGGTTGCAATGTTATACTCAACACCACTGATTAGTTGGACAGTAGCTGGCTTCAATAAGCGATGGTCCATTGTGGTTCTGTCTAGTCAGATTGATCATACTTTCAGCGACGCCAAAAAGAAACCTAAGACAATAAAATCTGAGTCAGATCGCCTCCTTTAATGAGGAAGTCTGAGCACTATTGCAGCCATAAGCCGGGGATCATTGACGTGAAGGAGGGAACTGCAGACGCTGGCTCATACTGAAAATAGATGCAAAGTGCTGGAGTCACTCAGTGGGTCAAGCAGCATCTCTGGAGGGAAGGAACAGGTGACGTTTCGGGTCTGGAACCATTCTTCGGACCGGACGGCACGGTGATGCAGCGGTAGAGTTGCTGCCTTACAGCACTATCAGCGCCAGAGACACAAGTTCAATCCTGACTATGGGTGCTGTCTGTATGGAGTTTGTATACAGTACGTTCTCCCCTGGACCGCGTGGGTTTTCTCCGAGATCTTCGGTTTCCTCCCACACTCCAAAGACGTACAGGTTTGTCGGCTAATTGGCTTGGTATAAATATAAATCAACCCTTCTTGAAGTACTGTGAACAAAACCGAATGCAGTACTCCAGGTGTCATTCAGCCATTAGGCCCATCAAGTGTACTCTGCCATTCAAGCATGGCTGATCTGTCTTTCCCTGTCAACCCTATTCTCCTGCCTTCTCCCCATAACCACTGACACCCGTACTAATCAAGAATCTATCAATCTCCACCATAAAAATATACATTGGCGGCCTCCACAGACCCTTGGCAATAAATTCCAGAGATTCACCACACTTTGATAAAATTAATTCCTCCTCATCACCATTCTAAATGTATGTCCTTTTATTCTCTTCCACAAGTGGAAACATTCTCCCCACATCCACTCCATCCAGGCCTTTCACTCCTCCGTAAGTTTCAATTAGCTCCTTATCCTTCTCAACTCCAGCGAGTACAGGCCCAGGGCCGTCAAACGCTCATCATGTGTTAACCTAATTATTCCTGGGATCATTCTCGTAAACCTCCTCTGGACCCTCTCTGATGCCAACACATCCTTCCTCAGATATGGGGCCCAAAACAGCTCACAATAATCCAAATGCAGTCTGGCCAGTGCCTTATAAAGCCTTAGCATTACATCCCATCGTTTAATATTCTAGTCCTCTCGAAAAATAAATGCTAGCATTGCATTTGCTTTCCTTACTAGAAGCCCCAAAGACGTACAGATTTGTAGGTTAATTGGCTTGGTGTAAAACGTAAATTGTCCTTAATGTGTGCAGGATATTGTTAGTGTGCGGGGATCGCTGGTCGTCGTGGACTCGGTGGGCTGAAGGGCCTGTTTCCGCGCTTTGTCTCTAAACTACACTAAACTAAACTACCGATTGGCATTGCAAATTAACTCCACCCGATACGTCACCGATCCATGTTCTCCAGACCTGCTGAGTTACTCCAGTACTTTGTGTCCTTGCGTGAATAGGACCCAGTTTCATCTCAAGGTCTTCCAGCTCAGAGTCTAATGAATCGCTGTTGGAGCTGCCAGCTTCTTTGCTCCTTAGTGATGGATATCTGCAGCATTACAAAATTCTGCCCGGATTTTCTAATGACTGATTACCATCCACTTAATGACCGAGTTCCAACCTCAGCGGGTCAGAGAGCAAATGAACAACTGTGGCTTCTAATAAGACTATGCAGCACGGAATTGTGAAGAACCAAATTAATCTGACTGTCTCATTAACTTTTGGCGATTTGAACTCTCACCGTTACAGGATTATTCTCAGAAGTTTTACACGTTGTACATCAGGCGTCGTACCTAACAAATTTATCAAATGTGACATTTCCTGTTGCAACATCCTCCTAATGAAATTTATTAAATGCTCCCGTAACTTTGGTGCCCCTCATTAGATGGGGATAATTACCATACGATAAGAGAGGTTGGTAAGATGCAACTGATATGATTAATGGCCCGCTGCTGAGACAATGTATATTTTCTTGTCAGCCCCCAAAAAAATACACGACACCTAGGCTCAGTGGTTTCATTTTTAACACCAACATTTTGCTTCTGGTGAACATATCATATAATTTATGCATGCATGGGTTAGTGCAGTTTAAACTGAGGACACAACATGGGAAGTGTCTACGGAGAATTAAGGAGAAACATTTCCGCCCAGCGAGTGGGAATGGTTTGGAATGTGTTCCTGGAAGGATTGGTAGAATTACTTTCATGGGAATTATGATATTCAAGAGGGAGAATAATTAATTGGAAAGGGTTAAGAAACATAAGATCAGACGAGAATTTAGATTTTTACTATAGAGATAGAGCACGGAAACAGGCTCTTCGGCCCACTTGGTCGGTGTGGACTGCGTGAGCTGAAGGGCCTGTTTCCGCGCTGTATATCTATACTAAACTAAACTAAACTAAACTTCTTTCCTGTTTTTTCATCGTATCGTTGTCCAACCTTCTAATACCAAATATTCCAAAATGGATCCAAGATGGCGCCCAAGACAGACGACTCTTTGTGTGTTGGTCACAGAAGGTGGATCTGCAATCTGCAATCTGATCAATCTGCAATCTGCAATGTGATCTGCAATCATGCATCACATTCGCTTCACACTTTCAAATCCAGGACAGTCTTAGCCCAGAGAGCTACATCAAGTTTACAGCAAAGGAAAAGGCCATTCACCCAAACAGTCACCCTCTGTGTCTGCACTTTATCTCTGCTTTATCTGGGGCGGCACGGTGGTGCAGCGATAGAGTTGCTGCCTCACAGCACCAGAGACCCAGTTTCAATCCTGGCTACGGGTGCTGTGTGTACAGAGTTGGTACGTTCTCCCCGTGACTGCATGTGTTTTACCCCGCGTGCTCCGGTTTCCACCCATACTCCAAAGACTTACAGATTTTTGGGTTCATTGACTAGTGTGTAGGATAGTGTTTGTGTACAGGGTGATCACTGGTCGGCACAGACCCGGTGGGCTGAAGGGCCTGTTTCTGCGCTCAATCTCTAAAATCTAAAGTCTAAATTCTCGTCTGATCCTGTTTTTCTTAGCCCTTTCCAATTAATTATTCTCCCTCTTGAATATCATAATTCCCATGAAAGTCATTCTACCAATCCTTCCAGGAACACATTCCAAATCATTCCCATTTACTGGGCTGAAATGTTTCTCCTTAATTCTCTGTTGACACTTCCCATGTTGTGTCCTCCGTTTTGGGACATCGCACAAATGGAAGCGTTTTCTTCATTGTTTACCCTTTCAAATCCTTTCAGTGTTTGAGATCACATGTCAACTCTTCCCTTATCGAGAGAAAACAGCCTCAGCCTATTCAGTCAATTCTGATAAGTAAAGCAGGCATCATCCTTTCGGCTAGTCCTTTCATCTACTTCAGCGCATCTACACCCTTCTTTATGCGACGTGAACAGAAACATGCATGGATTTGGACCTTAGATCCCAAGCCCCAGTAAATGATTCCTATTAACCAGGGGCCAGATTTTCAGAAGTCGATGAAGCGCAGAAATCCCTTTGCAGTTTTAGTTTAGTTTAGTTTAGTTTAGAGATACAGCGTTGAAACAGGCCCTTCGGCCCACCGAGTCTGCACCGACCAGTGCCCCCCCACACATAACCATATCCTACCTCTGCTAGGAACAATTTACACTTATACCAAGCCAATTAACCTACAAACCTGCACTTATATGGAGTGTGGGCAGACAATAGACAATAGACAATAGGTGCCGGTGTAGGCCATACGGCCCTTCGAGCCAGCACCGCCATTCAATGTGATCATGGCTCAAACCGTAGATCCCGGAAAAAACCCATGCGGTCACGGGGAGAGTGTGGAAACTCTGTACAGATAGCACCCGTAGTCGGATTCAAACCTGAGTCTTCGGCACTGAAAGCGTTGTAAGGCAGCAAATCTACCGCTACGCCACCGAGTTCTTTGCTTTAAAAATACATAGGGAAAGAATTCGGGATTAAGAAAGATACCCTTCTCTTGGCAGCATTTGCACAGTCACTCTAATTAGAAAGACAATAGCAGCTAGAGTTGTACCGATCCAGAGCAGAGAGTTCAAGTGACAATGGGTTGATTTTTGCACTGACTTGATCCGTGCAACTCACGATTTGTAACCCCACTGATAATCAATTGCAAATGAGGACGGAGAAGCTTCCCCTGTTAATTATGGGTTCATCTTTATAATTTCCTCGTTTGGCATAATTTTTCTCACCCGTATCTGAGACAGATGAACAAAGCTGACTTCTCATCTGCTTCTGCCAGGATCATAACAATCGCTCTGCCTCTTTTTCCCTTTAATCTTTCCTCATACAATTGCCGAAAGCAAAGAACAGGAATAAAGGCAAACCCTTATATTTAATTAAAAGTGTCGTTTGCTCCAAGCGTACAAATTACCACTTGCATGTCTTCACCATCATAATCCCACGTAAAATACAAACAAGAGCTCTCTTTGGCTCGCAGGGAAAATTGTTATGATATGATACGATAGAACATTATTTTTCCCAGGAGGAAAATTGATCTGCCGACAATCATAAAAACACAAAATACGTGAAACATGAAATTAATGTGATAAGTGGAAAGGATTGGGGGGTGGGTGCAAAGGATTGGGGAGGGGGCGTGGGGGGACCTGGAGTCAGTCTCAGTCTACCCCATGACAGGAGGGGGAGGAGTTGTAGAGTTTGATAGCCATGGGGAAGAAGGATTTCCTGTGGTGTTCTGTGCTGCACCTTGGTGGAACCAGTCTGTTGCTGAAGGTGCACCTCAGGTTGACCAGTGTGTCATGGAGGGGGTGAGCTGTATTGTCCAGGATGCTCCGCAGTTTGAGGAGCATCCTCCCCTCCAAGACCACCTCCAACTTTGAATCCAACTTTGCCTCCAGGAAGGAGCCAGCTTTCCTGGTGAGTTTGTTGATCAGGTTTGTTTTAGTAAAACAGGCTCCTTGAGTTTTGAAACTGCCTGGCCTCCCATGGCTCCTGATGCCTGCAGTTCATTTTCCATTTGGAGGCCTCAAGATCAGACCATAAGACCATTAGACATAGGAGCAGAATTAGGCCATCCAGCACATCGAGTCTATTCTGCCATTCAATCATGACTGATTTATTTTTCCCCCTCAACCCCATTTAGTTTTGTTTAGTTTAGTTTAAAGATACAGCATCCTCAGCTCACTGAGTCCGCACTGACCAGCGATCCCGCACACTAACACTATCCTGCACTTCGAACAATTTTTACATTTACACCAAGCCAATTAGCCTAGAAGCCTGTACATCTTTGGAGTGTGGGAGGAAGTCAAAGTTCTCTGAGAAAGCCCACGCAGTTCCTAGGGTGAATGTACAAAATCTGTACAGACAAGCACAGGTAGCCAGGATCGAATCCGTGTCTCTGGTGCTGTAAGGCAGCAACTCTACCACTGCCACCCATTCTCCCGCCATTCTTAAGAAACCAGCGAGTCAAAATTGGTCCATCAGCTTCCATGGAGATTTAAGGTAAAATAACACCCTCATTTAAGCCTTATTCACGCTCATCTCCTCTTCATCCATGTCAGCATCTCCAGGGAATGACAAACCTGCACCCTAAGGTCTATTTGTACATCAGCACTCCTAAGGTCCCTGGCATTTATTGTACACGTCCGTCCAGCCAAAAATGCATTACCTCACATTTTTCAAGATTAAGTTAATTCTGCTAATTTTCCATTCGCTCTCCAGCCGATCTAAATATTTCCATATCCTTTAACAAACTTTTTCACTCTCTCCAAAATCAATCTTCAAGTCACCAAAACAAGTTGCAAATCAGACAACAAAATCTGCTGGGCAAACTCATAATCTTTGGGGAGAAAGGAATTTGAGTCATAGAGCCAAAGAGTGATACAGAGGGGAAACAGGCCCTTTGGCCCAACTTGCCCACACCAGCCAACATGTCCCAACTGCACTAGTCCGAATACTAATTGGAATTGGCAATGTTTCGGGTTGCATTAGACCACCTACAAATATATTTTACACAGCCTTGTCTTTTTTTAAAAGGCTTTTCCTTTCAAGTTTAACTGCAAACCTCCATGCCTTTGGAGTGTGGGAAGAAACCGAATATCTCAGAAAAAGCCCACATGGTCATGGGGAGAATGTACAAACTCCGTGCAGACAACACCCATAGTCGGGATCGAACCTGGGTCGCCGGCGCTGCAAGCGCTGTAAGGCAGCAACTCTACTGCTGAGCCACTGTGTCACCCTAGATCTCTACAGTGCTTTAAGATGGTTGCTGTAGATACTGTATATCTCGAAAGCAGGAGGGCAGGGCCATTGCTGTCCAGTAAGTCTTGAACTTTGTCTTGGGTAGAATCAAGGAACTGCAGGTGCTGGTTTACAAAAAAGGATACAAAGTGCTGGAAGAACTAAACATGTCAGACAGCATCTTTGGAGAACATGAACATGTGACGTTTCGGGTTGGGACCCTTCTTCAGACTGTTGTCAGGGTGAGGGAGAGACAAAGCTGGGAGAGAGGTGACATAGGACTAAGCGTGGTAGGTAATAGGTGAACACAGGCAAGAGGGGTGTTTGATAGGCAGATGGTTATATTCTGATCCCAACTACACTTAGGTTAGTTTAGAGATACAGCGCGGAAACAGGCCCTTCGGCCCACCGGGTCCGCGCCGACCAGCGATCCCCACACATTAACACTATCCTACACCCATTAGGGACAATTTTTACATTTACCAAGCCAATTAACCTACAAACCTGCACTTCTGTGAAATGTGGGAGGTAACCGAAGATCTCGGAGAAAACCCGCACAGCTCACGGGGAGAATGTACAAACTCCGTAGAGACAGCACCCGTAATCAGTGCTGCATTCACTGTAAGGTGGTAACTCTACCGCTGCTCCACTGTGACTGCCCAAACATTCGGCCTTCTCCTTCCCTACCTTCCCTGACACTGATCTAACTCGCTAGTTGGATAAAGGCCAGAGATTTAAACAGAAGGTGTGAACAAAAGGATTGAAGGTGTGAACTGTGAAGCCAGAGGAAGGAATGTGGCTGGAGTGGGAGGGAAAGGGGAGAATTAGGTGCAAGTCCAGGTGGGTGTCGGGGAGAAAGAGGAGGGTTGGGGGCAGGGACATTGAACGAGGTTACTTAAAATTGAATGTAATTAAGAATTTAATGTTCAAACCATTAGGTTGTAAGCTATGAAGTGCTATTCCTCTAGTTTCCCTGTGGCCTCACTATAGCAATGGAGGAAGAACAGGACAGAAAGGTCAGTATGGGAATGGGAAGGGGATTTAAAATGGCAAACAGGCCTTCCAGTAGGCCTTGATGGGCCTAGCACAAGTGTTCTGATAAATGGTTGCCATGTCCACGCTCGGTCTCTGCAATTAGATATCTTCCCAGGAGTTACAGGCTGGAGAGCAAAGGAGGGTGTGGAGATAACTTGGGAGTGAAGAGGAGGCATGGATTGAGGCAGTGCAGTGAGGACCCGAGGAAAGAGAGACAGAGAGGTGTCAGGGAAGGAGAATGCCAAATGTTAAAGAGCAGTTTGGATAAGAATATACCCAAAGGCCCCGAACAGTTTAGTTTAGTTTAAGTTAATTTAGTTTAGAGATACAGGGTGGAAACAGGCCCTTCGGCCCACTGAGACCACACACACCAGCGATCGCCGGCGGTGCTGGTTCGAAGGGCCGAATAGCCTACTCTTACGCATATTGTCTATTTATTAACCTACAAATAATTAATAATTAACCAAGCCAATTAACCTACAAACCTGTATGTCTTGGGAGTGTGGGAGGAAACCGAAGATCTCAGAGAAAATCCACGTAGTCAGGGGGAGAACGTGCAAACTCCTTTGTCAGAATCGAACCCGGGTCTCCGCCGCTGTGAGGCTGCAACTCTACCGTTGCGTCACCGTGCCGCCCTTAATGTTTGGTCATCAAGCAAGTGTGCAGATGTTTACTCGTTCTCTGAGAGACTTAATCAGCAGCAAATCAGACTGGAGATTGTGGCATTGTGACTCCAGATGACAGATAAATTGCAGAGGCTCTAAAATGAAAAACACCTGTAAAACAACTCTGTAAAAGTGCACAAGATGTATCACCAATTTCAATACGTCTCTGATATGAATGAACACGGGTGTAATGAACTAGGTTGAAAGGTTTGGGAAATTTATGGTCAACTGGATGACATTGTAATCAGTTCATAAATGATAGGAGCAGAATTAAGCCATTCGGCTCATCAAGTTTATGCTGCCATTCAATCAAGGCTGATCTATCTCTCCCTCCTAACCTCATTCTCCTGCTTTCGTCCCATTGCCCCTGACACCCGTACTAATCAAGAATCTATCTATCAGTTCATTCACGTTATAAATTCCTTTAAAGTTCTTAATGCCTCAGAGGGTGGCAGGATGGCACAGCGGTAGAGTTGCTGCCTCACAGCGCCAGAGACCCGGTTTCAGCATTTGAAAAATAGGGAGATGGCGTGCAGGCGAGGACTTTATTCCTTGAGGGGTGATCCTATAAAGGTGCAGAGAGATGTGTCATGAAGGGAATAAAAATAAAAATTGTGAATGCGCAGTGCCTTTCACCCAGAGTAGGGGAATCAAGAACCAGTGGACACAGGATTAAGGAGAGAGGGAAAAGATTTAATAGGAATCTGAGGAGCAACTTTATCATGTAAAGGATGGTACGTACATGGAAGGCTGCTGGAGGAATCAGTTGATGTGGGTACAATAACAACATCTAAAGGACATTTAGACAAGTACATAGAAACATAGGTGCAGGAATAGGCCATTTGACCCTTCGAGCCAGCACCACCACTCAATATGATCATCCAAAATCAGTACCCGGTTCCTGCTTTTTCGCCCATATCCCTTGATTCCGTTAGAGCTAAATCTAATTATCTCTTGAAAACATCTAGTGAAATGGCCTCCACCGCCCTCTGTGGCAGATTTCACAGATTCACAACTCCCTGGGTGAAAAGGTTTTTCCTTAACTCAGTCCTAAATGGTCTACACCTCATTCTTAAACTGAGACCCCTGGTACATGGATAGGAATGGTTCAGAGGGATATGGGTGAAACCCAAGCAGGTGAGACCAGTGCAGATGAGGCATCTTGCTCAAAGTGGGTAAGTTGAGCCGAGAGGCTTGTTTCTGTGTGATAGGACTCTATGACTCTATGCATTGTTGATGCAGCTACCCTCCAGCTTGATGCATGGTTCTTTGGTTTGCTGGTCCAAAATAAGAGGTCAATTTAATGCAGAGATTAATGCAAAGAGATTGTACGCAGAACATAGAACAGTACAGGAAATGCTGGAGGTACTCAGCGGGACAGGCAGCATCTCTGGAGAGAAGAAATGGGTGACGTTTCGGGCCAAGACCCTTCTTCAGACCCGACCCGAAACGTCACCCTTTCCTTCTCTCCAGAGATGCTGCCTGTCCCGCTGAGTTATTCCAGCATATCGTGTCTACCTTCGATTTAAACCAGCACTTTGTACAGTACAGCATAGAGAAGCCTTTGTGCTAATAGGCCTTGAGCTAACATGATGCCAAGTTGAACAGATCTCACTTGAATTTAGGGTGAGAGGGGATCTTATAGAAACATATAAAATTCTTAAGGGATTGGACAGCTTTGATGCAGGATAAATGTTGCCTGTTGTCGGGGGAGTCCAGAACCAGGGATCACAGTTTAAGGGGTAGGTCATTTAGGTCTGTGATGAGGAAAAACATTTTCATCCTAGAGAGTTGTGAATCTACGGAATTTTCTGCCACAGAGGGCAATTCACTGGATGTTTTCAAGAGAGAGTTAGATTTAGCTCTTTGGGCTAACGGAATCAAGGGATATGGGGAGAAAGCAGGAACGGGTTATTGATTTTGGATGATCAGCCATGATCATATTGAATGGTGGTGCTGGCTCGAAGGGCCGAATGGCCCACTCGTGCATCTATTCTCTGTGTCTAGGTTTCTATCTACCTGTGCATGATGCATATCTCTCTATTCCCTGCATTTCTGTGTGTCTATCCAAAAGCTGCTTAAATGCCACTGTCGTATCTGCCTCCACCTCCATCCCTGGCAATACGTTCCAGGCTCCCATCACCTTCTTGTGTGAAAAACTCCATTTATACCCCACGCCGCCTCGGTAAGGCCAGCAGCATAATGAAGGATGAATCACACCCTGGCCACTCCCTCTTCTCCCCACTCCCAACGGGCAAACGGCGCAGAAGTGTGAAAACACACACCTCCAGATTCAGGGACAGTTTCTTCCCAGCTGTTATCAGGCAACTGAATCATCCTCCCACAACCAAAGAGCAGGCTGAACTACTATCTTCCTCTTTGGTGACCCTCGGACTATCCTTGGTCGGACTTTGCTGGTTTCACCTTGAACTAAATGTGATTCCCTTATCATGTACACTATCTGCACACTGTAAATGGTTAGATTATTATCATGTATTGTCTTTCTGCTGAATGGATGGTGTGCAACAAATGCTTTTCACTGTACCTCGGTGCACGTGACAATAAACTAAACTGATAAACTAATGAACTTGCCCCGCACATCTTCATTAAACTTTCACCCTCTCACCCCTGCCCTCTAGAGTTGGACATTTCCACCTTGGTAGAAAAGTTCACAAGTTCACAAGTTATAGGAGTAGAATTAAGCCATTCGGCCCATCGAGCCTACTCCGCCATTCAATCATAGCTGATCTCTGCCTCCTAATGCCATTTTCCTGCCTTCTCCTCCTAACCCTTGACATACGTGCTAATCAATAATTTGTCTATCTCTGCCATAAAAATATCCGCTGACTTGGCCACCACTGGCCTCTGTAGCAATGCGTTCCACAGATTCACTACCCTCTGACTAAAGAAGTTTCTCCTCACCTCCATTCCAAAAGAGCAACATTTGAAGCTATGACCTCTGGTCCTAGACTCTCCCACCAGTGGAAACATCCTTTCCATATCCACTTTTCCTATTGCCTTTCATTATTCTGTACGTTTCAATGAGAATCTACATATAGATTGGGTGAAACAAATTGGCAGGGGTGCTGAGGAAGAGGATTTCTTGGAATGTATGCGGGATAGTTATCTAAATCAACATGTAGAGGAACCAACGAGAGAGCAGGCTATTTTAGGCTGGGTATTGAGTAATGAGGAAGGGTTAGTTAGCAGCATTGGTGTACGTGCCCCCTTGGGCAAGAGTGACCATATTATGGTTGAGTTCTTCATTAGGATGGAGAGTGACATTGTTAATTCAGAAACAATGATTCTGAACTTAAAGAAAGGTAACTTTCAGGGTATGAGACGTGAATTGGCCAAGATTGACTGGCAATTAATTCTAAAAGGGTTGACGGTGGATATGCAATGGAGGACATTTAAAGACTGCATGGATGAACTACAAAAATTGTTCATCCCTGTTTGGGAAAAGAATAAATCAGGGAAGTTAGTGCATCCGTGGATAAAAAGGGAAATCAGGGATAGTATCAAAGCAAAGGATGATGCGTACACACAAATTAGCCAGAAAAAGCAGCATACCAGAGGACTGGGAGAAATTCAGAGACCAGCAGAGGAGGACAAAGGGCTTAATTAGGAAAGGAAAATAGATTATGAAAGAAAACTGGCAGGGAACATAAAAACTGACTGCAAAAGTTTTTATAGATATGTGAAAAGAAAGAGATTAGTTAAAACAAATGTAGGTCCCTTGCAGTCAGAAACAGGTGAGTTGATCATGGGGAACAAGGATATGGCAGACCAATTGAATAACTACTTTGGTTCCGTCTTCACTAAGGAAGACATAAATAATTTGCCGGAAATAGCAGGGGACCGCGGGTCAAAGGAGTTGGAGGAATTGAGTGAAATCCAGGATAGTCAGGAAGTGGTGTTGGGTAAATTGAAGGCCGATAGGCTGCATCCAAGAGTACTTAAGGAAGTAGCTTCAGAAATAGTGGATGCATTAGTAATAATCTTTCAAAACTCTTTAGATTCTGGAGTAGTTCCTGGGGATTGGCGGGTAGCAAACGTAACCCCACTTATTAAGAAGGGAGGGAGAGAGAAAACGGGGAATTGCAGACCAGTTAGTCTAACATCGGTAGTGGGGAAACTGCTAGAGTCAGTTATTAAAGATGGGATAGCAGCACATTTGGGAAGTGGTGACAATTAAATCTATCTTGAATCTTGAATCTTGAATCATTGGACAAAGTCAGTATGGATTTACGAAAGGTAAATCATGTCTGACGAATCTTATAGAATTTTTCGAGGATGTAACTAGTAGCGTGGATAGGGGAGAACCAGTGGATGTGGTGTATCTGGACTTCCAGAAGGCTTTTGACAAGGTCCCACATAAGAGATTAGTATACAAACTTAAAGCACACTGCATTGGGGGTTCAGTATTGATGTGGATAGAGAACTGGCTGGCAAACAGGAAGCAAAGAGTAGGAGTAAACGGGTCCTTTTCACAATGGCGGGCAGTGACTAGTGGGGTACCGCAAGGCTCAGTGCTGGGACCCCAGCTATTTACAATATATATTAATGATCTGGATGAGGGAATTGAAGGCAATACCTCCAAGTTTGCGGATTACACTAAGCTGGGGGGCAGTGTTAGCTGTGAGGAGGATACTAGGAGACTGCAAGGTGACTTGGATAGGCTGGGTGAGTGGGCAAATGTTTGGCAGATGCAGTATAATGTGGATAAATGAGGTTAATGGTGGCAAAAACAGGAAAACAGAATATTATCTAAATGGTGGCCGATTAGGAAAAGGGGAGATGCAGCGAGACCTGGGTGTCATGGTACACCAGTCATTGAAAGTAGGCATGCAGGTGCAGCAGGCAGTGAAGAAAGTGAATGGTATGTTAGCTTTCATAGCAAAAGGATTTGAATATAGGAGCAGGGAGGTTCTACTGCAGTTGTACAGGGTCTGGGTGAGACCACACCTGGAGTATTGCTTACAGTTTTGGTCTCCAAATCTGAGGAAGGACATTATTGCCATAGAGGGTTCACCAGACTGATTCCTGGGATGTCAGGACTGTCTTATGAAGAAAGACTGGATAGACTTGGTTTATACTCTCTAGAATTTAGGAGATTGAGAGGGGATCTTATAGAAACTTACAAAATTCTTAAGGGGTTGGACAGGCTAGATGCAGGAAGATTGTTCCCGATGTTAGGGAAGTCCAGGACAAGGGGTCACAGCTTAAGGATAAGGGGGAAATCCTTTAAAACCGAGATGAGAAAAACATTTTTCACACAGAGAGTGGTGAATCTCTGGAACTCTCTGCCACAGAGGGTAGTTGAGGCCAGTTCATTGGCTATATTTAAGAGGGAGTTAGATGTGGCCTTTGTGGCTAAGGGGATCAGAGGGTATGGAGAGAAGGCAGGTACGGGATACTGAGTTGGATGATCAGCCATCATCATATTGAATGGCGGTGCAGGCTCGAAGGGCCGAATGGCCTACTCTTGCACCTAATTTCTATGTTTCTATGTTTCTACCCCTCATTAACCTTCTAAACTCCAGCGAGTTGAGGCCCAGTGCTGTCAACTACTGACTGTCTACCCTATCTGCAGCTTTCATAATTTTATGTATGACTATCATGTCTCCCCTCAACCTCTGACATTCCAGAGAAAGAATCTTTTCTGTTTTCTTTTACTGCGTCTGTCACCCTTTGCCCTTCCTGTGCTGTGGTCTGTCCAGTGCTGTGCTCTGGAATAAACTAGCTCGAAACAATACTTGGCTTGTTATGATGCCTTGACCCTGCCTCTGGTCCTGCCATTATAATTCATGAATGAAGCAATTCAGTTATCATCCTGCATTCCTCGCCCCCGCCTGACCCAACATACCTCTGCCTTATGCCTCCTTTCTTTGCCCCAGGCTTCATTAAAGGCTTCACTTTAAACTGTTACCAATTCTGAGCCCACAACTTTGTTTGTAACTTCCTTTGGATCAAACCCTTCATTGTAATCGTCAACCAAGCTCTGCTGTGGCTTAATCCCAAAGGCACTTTTGCTGCCTGTGCACGAGTCAGCATTACGGGGAGACACGGTATTGCAGTGGTAGAGTTACTGCCTTGCATCACAAGTGATCAACGTTTGATCCAGACTACGGGGGCAGTCAGTATGGAGTTTGTATATTCTACCGCGTGGGTTTTCTCCAGGAGCTCCGATTTCCTCCCAAACTCCAAAGACGCGCAGAATGGTAGGTGGATTGGCTTTAATAAATTGCCCTTAGTGTGTAGGACATGTAACAAGTGTGAAGGGGTGGACTCGGTGGGCCGAAGAGCCTGCTGCCACGCTGCATCTCTCAACTAAACAAATCTCTCCGGTTCCCTCCCACACTCCAAACACTTACAGGATTGCAGGTTAATTGGCTCGGTATTATTTGTAAATTGTCCCTAGTGTGTGGGATAGTGCAAGTGTGTGGGGATCGCTGGTCGACCCAGAATCAGTGGGCCGAAGAGCCTGTTTCAATGCTGTAACTCTAAACTAAGCTAAACTAAACTAAACTAAACTAAACTTTATTACTTGTAGAAAGACACAAAAAGCTGGAGTCTCAGCGGGGCAGGCAGCATCTCTGGAGAGAAGGAATGGGTGACGTTTCGGGTCGAGACCCTTCTTCAAAGAATTCTGCCAACCCATTGCAAGTTAGGCCTCCAATGATGCGACTTAGAAGATATTCAAATGCATGGCACAATGTGAAAAGTGCCCATGGCGTTGGACAGATTTGAACAAAGTGCCTATTTTCAGAAGAGGAATTATCATGTAAGATGAATTAATCATTCAGGAAAATATGATGTTGGTCTAATGTGGTCTCACAACAAAAGGCCCTGCTTGTATGTGCAAGCTGGCAACATATTTGCGTTGGGCCCTTCAGGCCAAACACAATGCTGTGGGAGTGTCAAGGTTTTTGTATCTCATTTGTGGCCACTGATGCTGCATTTTTCCATTCTGTCGTCCCACTTGAGGCATCCACAGTTCAGGGTGGTCTTGTGTCAGTTCAGCAGACTGATTCCGTGCAATCTGAATCTGATTCACTCAACTTGGCATCCAACTCCCTTGTTGTCTGAGTGTGGAGAGAGGGGAGATACGATGTCTCGTTGTTTTTGTTATTGATGCATCCATTGAGTACAGAGGTTGGGAGGTCATGTTGCAGTTAGATCCCAGGAATGAGTAGGTTAACCTATAATGAGCATGTGTCGGCACTGGGCCTGCACTCGCTGGAGTTTAGAAGAATGAGGGGGGGGACCTCCTTGAAACCTACAGAATAATGAAAAGCTTGGATGGAGTAGATGTGGAGAGGATGTTTCCACTAGCTGGAGAGCCTAGGACTAGAGGTCATAACCTTTGAATTAAAGGACATTCTTTAAGGAATGAGATGAGGAGAAATGTCTCTAGTCAGAGGGTGGTAAATCTTTGGAATTCATTACCATAGAAAGGCTGTGGAGGCCAAGCCAGTGGATATTTTTAAGGCAGAGGTAGATAGATTTCTGATTAGTACAGGTGTCAGAAATCATGGGGAGAAGGCAGGAGAATGGGGTAAGGAGGGAGAGATGGATCAGCCATGATTGAATGATGGAGACGACGATGGGCCAAATGGCCTGATTCGACAACTATCACTTATGACCTTATGACTTCATATAAGATGTTGGTGAGGCCACATTTAGAGTATTGTGTTCAGTTCCGGGCACCATGTTATAGGAAAGATGTTGTCAAGTGGAAAGCGTGCAGAGATTTACAAGAATGTTGCCAGGACTAGAGGGTCTGAGCTACAGGGAGAGTTTGAGCAGGCAGGGACTCTACCCCCTGGAGCACAGGAGAATGAGAGGTGATCTTAAGGAAGTGTATAAAATCATGAAAGGAATAGATTAAGTAGACGCACTATATACTGAGTCTCTTGCCCAGAGTAGGGGAATCTCAGAACCAGAGGGCATTGCTTTAAGGTGATGGGGGAAAGATTTTATAAAAATTCTAAAGGGCGGCACGGTGGTGCAGTGCTAGAGCAACTGCCTTAAAGTGCCAAAGACCCGGGTTTGATCCTGACTATCTCCCTGTGACCTGCATGGGTTTCCTCCTACAACATCAACAACAACAACAACAATCAGTTTTATTCGTCACATTGCACATAAAGTGCAAGTGAAATGAATTTGTCAGCAGCGGTACAATGATAAAGAACACACAATACACAATAAAAATTTAACACAAACATCCACCACAGCATTCATCACTGTGGTGGAAGGCACAAAATTTGGCCAGTCCTCCTCCATTTTCCCTCGTGGTCGGGACCAGAGTCCAGAGTCAGTCCAGGATCGGCTCTTCCTCACCGGAGACCGCGGCTTTAGGTTGGTGTAGGCCGCAGGCCGGCGGTCGAGATTTAAAGTCCAGAAGCACCGCAGACCGCAGGGCTGGCGGTCGAAGCTCCCCTCCAGGGGTGATGGTAAGTCCACGCCGGGTCCGCGGTAGAAGTTGGCCGCGGGCTTGTGGTGGAAGCTTCTTCTTCTCCCGGGTCCCTAGGGATCCCGGGCTGCGGACGCTGCTCCCGCTGGAACTCTGCAGACCGTGGCTTCAGGCTGCCAGCTGCCGCGGGCCAACGAAACGGAGTGCTCCCCTCCTGTGAGCCCCAGCGAGGGCTCGCCCGCTCCACGCCGAGAGTCCACGCTGCGCCCGCCGCTGAAGCCCCGGGCGCGTCTCCGGGAAAGGCCGCCCGATCCTCGTTGTTAGGCCACGGGGGAGGCGACCTGGAAAAAGTCACCTCACCATGGAGGAGGCGACCAAAGCGGTTTCCCCCTCACCCCCCCCAACACCACCCCCCACACAAGACACACAAAGAAACACTCCAAAGACGCACAGGTTTGCAGGTTAATTGGCTTTGTGTAAGTGTAAAAATTGTCCCTAGCGCGTGTGTAGGGTAGTGTTAATGTGGGGGATCGCTTGTCGGCGCAGACTCAGAGTTTCCACACTGATTCTCTAAACTAAACTAAATCAATCTGAAGGGTAACTTTTTAACACAAAGCGTGGTGGGTGCATGGATCGAACTGCCAGAAGAGGTAGTTGAGGCAGGAACTATCGCAACGTTTAAGAAGTGCTAGACTAAGTGGGACCCGTTGGGTCCCAGTCACACGGGAGGGTGGGTCCCTCAACGCAATATTCCACCTCTCCACCAATTCCAATATTGCTGGCCAGTGGGTGGAGGGGGCTTTCTGGAGCGCTAGCATGGGTGTTGTGGGCTGAAGGGACTGGTTTCTAGAGGGCTAGTATGGACATTGTGGGCCGAATGGATTTTTGGGCTGGCAGTTCAGTCACTGAGGCCTGGCAGCTCAGTCACTCAGGCCTGGCAGCTCAGTCTCAGGACTGGCTGCTCTGAAACTGCCAGAAATTCTTTCGAAAACATGTGACAGTCTCTCTGAGAGAGAAGGGGGAGAGGGAGGACAATCAATTTTAGACATTCTCATCTTTTTTTAGATCACAGCAATGAAGGAGGAAAGTCTATCCTTGCGTGGATCTCTGGACCGTTAGTATGGGTGTTGTGGGCTGAAGGGACTGGTTTCCAGAAGGCTAGTATGGACATTGTGGACTGAATGGATTCTTGGACTTGCAGTTCAGTGAGACATAGCTGGTGGGCTGGCAGTTCACTAAGTCACGGCTGGTGGGCTGGCACTTCAGTCACTTACAGCTGGTGGGTTGGCATTTCACTTACTCGTGGCTGGTGGGCTGGCAGTCCAGTCACTCAGGGCTGCTGTGGTGGCAGTTCCCTCAGTCACCCCTCCTCCCTTCACCCCCCTCCCACCACTGTGCTCCTTAACATTCCCCTCCCCCCCACAAATTCAGTCCATCTCCCCTCAATCTCCGCCCCATGCACTCTTAGTGGCTCTCTGACAGCGCAGCCATTCCTGCCTATTAGGTATCCATTGTGATGAAGAACACGCAGGCATAGCAAGTGGAAAAAGGATTTATTAAAGTTTAAATGTTTTAATATTAACAATTTTAATATAGAGAGATTGAGCGGTCAAATTGTAATAAAGAAAAACTGAGAATTTACCTCAAAAATCATCATTCAGTGCAGGCAGCAAATCCAATGTCACAGCACTTCAAGCAGAGTGCGGGCAGCAAATCCAATGTCACAGCACTTCTAGTAGAGTGCAGGCAGCAAATCCAATGTCACAGCACTTCAAGCAGATTGCAGGCAGCAAATCCAATGTCACAGCACTTCAAGCAGAGCCAATGTCACAACATTTCAAGCAGAGTGCAAACAGCAAATCCAATGTCACAGTACTTCAAGCAGAGTGCAGGCAGCAAATTCACACACATACACACCACCTCACACAAACACATACACTCACACACAGACACTCACACACAGACACACACACACACACACAGACACTCACACACATAGACACAGACACTCACACACACAGACACAGACACTCACACACATAGACACAGACACTCACACACAGATACACAGACACTCACACACACAGGCACTCACACACACACAGACACACACACATTCAAACACACACTCACACACATATACTCAAACACACACTCACAAACACTTCTTCTTCTTGCGTATGATGTGCACAGCCTAAAGTTGAAGGACAACTTGTTCTATTTGATCTTATTTGATTGTGCATGCCAGGTTGATTGCATTCGTCAAAACAGGGCAGACCACGTGAAGGTTGCAATCTTCCACCCCACTCAAACACACTTACACTCACAAACACACACACAGACACTCACACACACACACACACACACATACACACACACACACACACATACACTCACACACACATTCACACACAACACACACACACACACACACACACACACATTACACTCGCAACACACACACAGACACTCACACACACTCACAAATACACACAGACGGACTCGCAGACACTCACACACACACAGACACACACACACATACACACTCACAGACAGACACACACACACAGACACTCACATGCACTCACACATACACTCGCACATATGCTCACACACACACTCACACACACACTCACAAACACACACACACAGTGTTTCGCAACAGCATCAGTTGAAGGATAAATATTGACAATGACGCCGGCAAGAACTGTCCTCCTCTTCTGTAGAATTGTGCCATTCCGATGTTTTCTGTTTATCTAAAGGAACAGATGGGACTACATCTGAAGGATTGTCCCTCCGATATTAGAGCACTCCCCTAGTACGGCAATATCATGCCAGCCTAAATTACTTGCTCAAGTCCCTGGAGTAGGGCTTTAATGTACAACCTTCTGATTCAGAAGCGTGAGTGTGAGTCAAAACTAATACTTTAGAAAGTAAAGTTCCTTTCATTATCTCCCACAGCTTCCCGAGTTCCCAAAAAGTACGAGATGATAAATATCTGACTTAAAATATATTTTTTTTAAATCAACACGAAAATACACCCAGCTACTTCTTGAAACAGTGTTCAGAAAGTTTCAGATAGAAGTACTCATCCTTGGTCCTTCCATTAGAGATACACCACAGTCTTTAGAGGTACAGCGCAGAAACAGGCCCTTCGTCCCACCGAGTCTGCACCAACCAACAATCATCCCGTATACTGGCACGATCCTACGCACTAAGTGCAATTAAAATTTTAACAAATTCAATAAAACCTACTAACCTGCATATCTTTGGAGTGTGGGAGGAAACCGTGGCACCTGGAGAAAACCCGCGCAGGTCACAGGGAGAACGTACAAACCCTCTACAGGCAGCACCCAAGGTCAGGATCAAACCCAGGTCTCTGGTGCTGTAAGACAGCAACTCTACCGCTGCGCCACCGTGCCGCCCCGATTCTGATTGTATGGGATTTAGTTTTAGTTTAGTTTAGAGATGCAGCGCGGAATCAGGCCTTTCGGCCCATGGGGTCCGCTCACCAGCGATCCCCGCACATTAACACTATCCGGCACCCACTAGGGACAATTGTTACAGTTACCGAGCCAATTAATCTACAAACCCATACGTCTTTGGAGTGTGGGAGGAAACCGAAGATCTCTAAGAATACCCACGTGGGTCACGGGGAGAACATGCAAATTCCGTACAGACAGCACCCGTAGTCAGGATCGAACCCGGGTCTCCGGCACTGCATTCGCGCTAGAGTTCCCATCCCAACATAGATGCTCATTGCCTTTCACCACAGAACTTTCCCAAACAGGATGCTTGAGCTGATTACTAATTACACATTCCAATTAAGAACAAATTTTGGTTTTCAGCCACTGTTCTATACTATAATTTTGCACAAAAATACCCATTTCACTTTTGCAAAAACAACCACTAAGAAAAATCAGACATAAACAGGAAGTTACAACTGAAACCACAATTAGTACTAGACTGTACTTAAAGGAAGTATAATCAGTGGACATCAAACTGTCCAGCTATACCCCAACCAGCTATAAATAGCATATCAGGTGGCAATGTCATAGAGTCATACAGCATGGAAACAGGCCCGAAGATATTGAATTGAATTGAAATGAATGAATTTTATTAGCCAAGTATGTATATATACAAGGAATTTGCCTTGGTGCTTTGCTCACAAGTAACAATACAGTAGACAATTAAAAATAAAATATTATAATTTAAACATGTGAAGAATTAAATAAAATACCAGAGCAAAAGGAAGCTACATACTTTTGGCTGCAGACACAAAAGGCTGGAGTAACTCAACGAGACAGGCAGCATCTCTGGAGAGAAAGAATGCATGGCGTTTCGGGTCCAGACCCTTCTTCAACCCCACGATGGCAGGTGGGACTAGTGTTGCTGAGATATGTTGGCTGGTGTGAGCAAGTTGGGCCGAAGCGCCTGTTTCCACACTCTAACACTCTATGACTCTATGACTCTTCCAATGATGAAGTAATAAAACTTCAGATTGGTAGGGATAAGATTTAATGGGTTAAGAGAAGTGGCAGGGTTTTAGGCATCGTGCCAGTAGTTTCTGCAGCCGTAGAGATTGTTAACTGCACTGCTCCCACTGTGAATACCGCTGGACACAGTATCACCTATTGCTTCTGCACAGTTCATGGAACAAATGTCAAAAGCAAATTGGAAGGTGATAGGAAAGTCTGCCAACGCCGTGCGAAAACAATGAATAAGTGGAGCAGTGTGTCTCCGTGCGAAGAGGAATGACTGAATTATGGTTCACAAACTATTATGTGGCACAATGTCAACAATATATAGACTGACTATACAGAATGGCTAAAGAATACACAGCATGGCTCTGAATATGGGCTGAAAGTCAAAATAAATACCTTTGCTTGAAATCTGAAATATAACCAGAAAATGCTTGAAATTCCCAGCAGGTCAGGCATCTCTGTGGATAGTTCAAGTTCGTTCAAGTTCACGTTTATTGTCAATTAACCGATTAAGGTACAGTGAAATTTGAGTTAATCATAATAATAATAATAATATATTTTATTGTCATTGCACATATGTGCAACGAGATTTGGTTTGCAGCTTCCATCCGATATCATAACTTAAACAACTAATAAAATTTAGATTTAGATACCCCGAGAAACATGATTTATAAAAAGAACAGTAAAACAGTAAAACAGTCAAAACAGTCTAAAGTGCAAAAGTGTCTGTGCCGGGTCAATGTGTGAAGTGACCATCCGAGGGAGACAGGTCATGGGGGTGGGGGGCACTCAGCAGGGCCAGTTCAGAGCAGCTATAGCTCTGGGGATGAAGCTGTTCCTGAGTCTGGAGGTGCGGGCGTAGAAGGCCTTGTAACGTCTACTGGAAGGTAGGAGTTCGAACAGTCCATTACAAGGGTGTGAGGAGTCTTTGTGGATGCTGACAGCCTTCCTGAGGCACCATGTGTGTAGTAGATGCTCTCCAAGGCTGGTAGCTCTGTCCCAATAATCTTCTGCGCTCTGTGGATGACGAGCTGAGGAGCTCTCCTCTCCGCCTCCATGCAGCTGAGATACCACACAGAGATGCCATACGTTAGAATGCTCTCTGTGGTGCAGCAGTAGTTACCATACAGCCATACCAAGTGAAAAGCAACTATACACACAGCCACATAAAATAAAATTTAACATAAACATCCACCACAGTGGAATCAACATTCCTCACTGTGATGGAAGGCAATAAAGTTCAGTCATCTTCCTGCGCAGTTCACCGTTGTCGACGGTCCGATGTCCAAGCCCTCAAGACGGGATGATGGAAACTCCGGAAATGAAGTTAAGGTTTCAGGCCAAACCAAAGTTTATTTTAGGTTAAAGATACTGTGTAGAAACAGGTCCTTCAGCCCAGCGAAGCCATGCCGACCAACGATCACCGATACACTAGTTCTACCCTACACCCTAGAGACAATTTACAGAAGCCAATCAACCAACAAACCTGCACGTCTATGGAATGTGGGAGGAAACTGGAGCACCAGCATGTAAGCAGGCCTTTTGGCCTACCGCATCCGCGCCGACCAGCGATCCCCGTACACTAGCACTATCCTACACACTACGGACAATTTACAATTGTACCAAAGTCAACTAATCAACAAACCTGTGCATCTATGGAATGTGGGAGGAAACTGGAGCACCCAGAGAATCACAAATTGGATCGAATGCCCTTGTCTGCTCCAAATTGGTTTGGGTTTGGTGTAGGTCTTGCAATTTATGTCGAGATGACCATTTAACATTTTGTAAAAATGGGTCAAACGGTGAGCTTCACGTCTGTCTTGGAGAGGGTTCCACCCCAGAGAATTCTGAAGTTTGGTAACACTCGCTTCTCTCTCATAGGTGTTAGTAACAAATAGAGCTGCCTGTCTTTGGACACGTTCGATGAAAGAAATGTTTTTATTTGTGTATGGGTCCTATGCTGCAACTGCGTAGTCCAAATGAGGTCTAACGAGGGTGCAGTATAGCTTCTCCTTGACAGAAGTTGAACAATGATGAAAGTTGCTCCTCTATCTACTTGAAAGTTGAACTCTATCTACTTGTGTTGCCACTTTCAGAGAGTTATTGGCTAGAGTCCCCAGAGGTCACAGAGCATAGAGTCATAGAGTGATACAGTGTGGAAACAGGCCCCTCGGCCCAACTTGCCCACACCATCCAACAATGACCCAGCTACATTAGTCCCACCTGCCTACGCTTGGTCCAAGTCCCTCCAAACCAGTCTGATCCATGTACCTGTCTAACTGTTTCTTAAATGTTGGGATAGTCCCAGCCTCTACTACCTCCTCTGGCTCTGTACATCAAATGCTCTTAAGGGTCATGCAATGAATTATATATATTTTGCCCTCGTATTTGACTTCCTAAAATGTCACACCTCACACTTGCTTGGATTAAACTCCATCCTTCATCTCGCCACCCATTACTGCAGCTGATCTATATCACGCTCTATACCTTGACAGCCTTACTCACAGTCTGCAATTCCGGTCTTGGTGTCATCTGCAAACTTGCTAACCAGCCCGATATGAATAAATGAATGAATGAATGATGAATAAGTTTATTGGCCAAGTATTCACATACAAGGAATTTGCCTTGGTGCTCCGCTCACAAGTGACAACATGACATACAGCAACAGTTAGGAATGACACATAAAACATTAAACATTAATGATGAAACATTATTGATTAAACATGTGAATTAAATAAATTACCAGAACAAAAGGAGGCTAGAGATTTTGGGTTATTGAGTAGAGCTGCTACTCGTAGGAAAAACATGTTTTTACGTCTGTCTGTGGCAGCTTTGACATGCCCAACCCGATATGTTTACATCCATGTCATTTATATATATTCCAAGTCATGGGAGATAGAGGGTGGGAAGCAATTAGACCTCAGCTTGCAAAAAACATTTCTATCTTGTTACTTGTAGGGAGGAACTGCAGATGCTGGATTAAACCGAAGATAGACACAACAAGCTGAAGTAACTTGTTTTGGGTCGAGAAGTCTGAAGAAAGGTCTCGACCCGAAACATCAACTATTCCTTTTTTCAAGAGGTGCTGCCCAACCCGCTGAGTTACTCCAGCTTTTTAAGGTCATAAGGTTATAAGTGATAGATGTAGAATTAGGCTATTCGGCCCATCAAGTTTACTCTGCCATTCAATCATAGTTGACCTATCTCTCCCTCCTAACCCATTCTCCTGCCTTCTTCCCATAACTTCTGACACCGTGTTAATCAAAAATCTAACTATCTCTGCCTAAAAAATATCCATTGACTTGGCCTCTACAGCCTTCTGTGGCACAGATTCACCATCCTTACAAAATTCTTAAGGGGTTGGACAGGCTAGATGCAGGTAGATTGTTTCCCGATGTTAGGGAAGTCCAGGACAAGGGGTCACAGCTTAAGGATAAGGGGGAAATCCTTTAAAACCCGAGATGAGAAGAACTTTTTTCACACAGAGAGTGGTGAATCTCTGGAACTCTCTGCCACAGAGGGTAGTTGAGGCCATTTCATTGGCTATATTTAAGAGGGAGTTAGATGTGGCCCTTGTGGCTAAGGGGATCAGAGGGTATGGAGAGAAGGCAGGTACGGGATACTGAGTTGGATGATCAGCCAAAATCATATTGAATGGCGGTGCAGGCTCGAAGGGCCGAATGGCCTACTCCTGCACCTAATTTCTATGTTCTATGTTTCTATCCTCTGACTAAAGAAATTTATCCTCATCTCCTTCCTAAAAGAACATCCTTTAATACTGAAACTTTGACCTCTGGTCCTAAACACTATTGGAAACATCCTCTCCACATCCACTCCATCCAAGTCTTTCACTATTCTGTATGTTTCAATGAGATCCCCCCCCTCATTCCTCTAAACTTCAGCTAGTACAGGCGCAGTCTATCTTCCATCTTGTTACTAATCTGTGAGTAGCTTCTATGCTTTGGAGTATTTCTACTTTAAAGCACATCCATTCTTTCCTGAAGCAGACTAAGGCCCTCTGTACGGGCAATGTCTGTAACTCAGGTCATAGAGTTATAGAGTGGTACAGTGTGGAAACAGGCCCTTTGGCCAAACTTGCCCACACCGGCCAACATGTCCCAGTCCCACCTACCTGCATTTGGTCTGTCTATCTATCTATCTATCTATCTATCTATCTATATATCTATCTATCTATCTATCTATCTATCTATCTATCTATCTATCTATCTATCTATCTATCTATCTAATCTATCTATCTATCAAACTGTGCCTGTCGCCTACCGTCCATCCGTCAGGATACTGAGTTGGATGATCAGCCATGATCATATTGACTGGAGGTGCACGCTCGAAGGGCCGAATGGCCTACTCCTGCACCTGATTTCTATGTTTCTAAGTTTCCCTCTTCTCACCCCTCTCCCTCTCCCACCCATCACTCTCTCCCCCACCCCCCTTCACTCTCTACCCTACCCCCTTCCCTCTCCTCCCCCCCGCCCCCTTCCCCCCACCCCTCTGTCCCTCTTCCACCACTCCCCCCTACCCCTCCCTCCCCACTCTTCCACTTCTCTCCCTCACCCCACCCCTTTTCCCTCCCCCCACCCCTCTCTCTCCCCTCCCTTCCCCCTCCCCCCCCCTCCCACCCCCACCCCCTTCCCCCCCCCTACCCCTCTGACCCCCTCCCCACTCTTCCACCTCTCCCCCTTCCCACTATCCCTCCCCACTCTTTCCCCCCCTCTCCCCCCACCTTTCTCCCCCCCCCCTCTCTCCCCCTCCCTCTACACTCTTCCCCCTCCCTCCACACTCTTACCCCCCCCCCTGCTCTCCGTCCCCATCCCCCCCCCACATCTCTCTCCCCTCCCCATCCCTCTCTCCACCCTCTCTTCCACTTCACTTCTCTCCCCCCTTCCCCCTCCACTCTCCCTCCTCACTCTTTCCCCTCTCTCCCCCCCACCCCCCCTCTCCCCTTCCTTCCCTCCTCCCCTCCGTCCCCATCCCCCCCCCCCCTCACCCATCTCTCTCCCTCCCTCCCCCCCCTCCTCTCTCCCCCTACCCTGCTCTCCTTTCCCTCCCAAATCTGTCCCGTATCCTCCTCCTCCTCTCCCCTCCCTCCCCTCTTCTCACCGCCCCTCCCCCCCACATGTGTGTTTGGGGGGTGGTTAATGTGAGTGTGATGCCTCAGCCCCCCCCCCCCCCTACCCCCAAACACCGTTGGGGAAACAGACCCAACGGGTCTGCACTTGGTCTAGTTAATCTATAAAACTGTGTGCCTGTCACCTGCCGACCGTCCGTCCGGCTGACGGCTGCCTTTCTTCGTTTTGATTCGTTCCATCGTGTGATGTCACAATGCCCAATGCTCAAAGACATTCTTGCCATAGAGGGAGTACAGAGGAGGTTCACCAGACTGATTCCTGAGATGTCAGGACTTTCATATGAAGAAAGATTGGATAGACTCGGCTTGTACTCGCTAGATTTTAGAAGATTGAGGGGGGATCTTATAGAAACCGATGTTGGGGAAGTCCAGAACAAGGGGTCACAGTTTAAGGATAAGGGGGAAATCTTCTAGGACCGAGATGAGAAAAACTTTTTACACACAGAGAGTGGTGAATATCTGGAATTCACTGCCACAGAAGGTAGTTGAGGCCTGTTCATTGGCTATATTTAAGAGGGAGTTAGATGTGGCCCTTGTGGCTAAAGGGATCAGGGGGTGTGGAGAGAAGGCAGGTACAGGATACTGAGTTGGATGATCAGCCATGATCATATTGACTGGAGGTGCAGGCTCGAAGGGCCGAATGGCCTACTCCTGCACCTGATTTCTATGTTTCTAAGTTTCCCTCTTCTCACCCCTCTCCCACTCCCACCCATCCCTCTCTCCCCCACCCCCTTCACTCTCTACCCTATCCCCTTCCCCTCTCTCCCCCCCCGCCCCCTTCCCCCTACCCCCTCTGTCCCTCTTCCACCACTCCCCCTATCCCTCCCTCCCCACTCTTCCACTTTCTCTCTCTCCCTCACCCACCCATTTCCCTCCCCCCCCCCCCCTCTCTCTCCCCCTCCCTTACCCCTCCCTCCCCTCTCTACCCCCATCCCTTCCCCCTAACCCTCTGACCCTCCCCACTCTTCCACCTCTCCCCCTCCCACTATCCCTCCCCACTCTTTCTTCCCCCTCTCCCCCACCTCTCTCTTCCCTCCCCTCCCACTCTTCCCCCTCCCTCCACCTCTTCCCCCTCCCTCCACACTCTTCCCCCTCCCTCCCACTCTTCCCCCTCCCCCTCCACACTCTTACCCCCTCCCTCCTCCTCTCCGTCCCCATCCCTCCCCCCTACATCTCTATCCCCTCCCCATCCCTCTCTCCACCCTCTCTTCCACTTCACTTCTCTCCCCCCTTCCCCCTCCACTCTCCCTCCACACTATTTCCCCTCTCTCCACCCACCCCCTCTCCCCTCCTCTCCCTCCTTCCCTCCCTCCCCCCACCCCCCCAACTCTCCCCACATCTCTCCCCATCCCCCTCTCTCACCCCCTACCCCGCTCTCCTTTCCCTCCCAAATCTGTCCCGTTTCCTCCTCCTCCTCTCCCCTCCCTCCCCTCTTCTCAACCCCCCTCCCCCCACCTGTGTGTTTGGGGGGCGGTTAATGTGAGGGTGCTGCCGCCCCCCCCCCCCCCCCCCCCCCCACCCACCCAAACGCTGTTGGGGAAACAGACCCAACGGGTCTGCACTTGGTCTAGTATCCCTCTAAAATTGCCCTATCCATGTACCTGTCCAAATGTTTCTTCAACAACGTTGGTCATTAACTGTCAGCTTCTTTGGGTAACATCTTAGCATCAGTGCTTTTTTGGTTGTTGGTGGTGGTAACTGCTTTGAAAGGCTGCACTGCAAAACAAAATGGTTGTTGTTGGTGGTGGTAATTGCTTTGAAAGGCTGCATGGCAATAAAAAGCTATTGTTGGTGGAAACTTGACAACTTCCTGTTTGCACTGAATATTGATTTTTTTTTTAAACGGTACCACTTACGGCTGTGATTTTTGGACACCTTACTCAGTTCCTCGTCACTCATCAGGTGCAGAGGATTCTTCCCATCAATGAAAAATAAAAGTGTTATTAGTGTTTAAAAAAATGTTGAGAATCTCTCTCCTGTCAATCACGCCATGAAGGCCACACCCCTTCCAGTTGGAGAGGGAGGGATTATAAAACCTGGAAGTGTGGGTGTGGCTCAGTCTCTGCAAGATGGGGGAGAGAGAGGTCAGAACTCTATCTGAGTTGTGAATCAACTGAACACACTGAATGTCTACTGAACTGTGAGTGTGGTGTTTATGTGGTGTTTTGTGTGGTTTTATAGTGGTTTTATGGTGGTTTCACCCTGCTTAAAATGGTATGAAACTGCATTTGAATGTGGTGGCCTGGCACCCTGCTTGAAATGGTATGAAACTGCACTTCAATTTGGTTGTCTTGCACCCTGCTTGTAGTGGTATGAAACTGCACTTGAATTTGGTGGCTTTGCATCCTGCTTGAAATGGCATGAAACAGCACTAGCATTTGGTGGCCTTGCACCCTGCTTGAATTGACATGAAACTGCACTTGAATTTAGTGGCCTTACACCCTGCTTGAAGTGGCATGAAACTGCACTTAAATTTGGTGGCCTTGCATCCTGCTTGAAATGGCATGAAACTGCACTTGAATTTTGGTGGCCTTGCACCCTGCTTGAAATGGCATGAAACTGCACTTGAATTTTGGTGGCCTTGCACCCTGCTTGAAATGGCAGAAAGCTGTACTTGCGCTTGGTGGCCCTGCACTCTGCTTGAAGTGGTATGAAACTGCACTTGAATTCAGTGGCCTTGCAGCCTGCTTGAAGTGGTCTGAAACTGCACTTGAATTTGGTGGCCTTGCACCCTGCTTGAAGTGGTTGGAAACTGCACTTGAATTTGGTTGCCTTGCACCCTGCTTGAAATGGAATTAAAAGAAATAGCCGTGAGTCAACTGCTAGCCCACCAGCCGTTAGTGAGCTGCCAGCACATCAGGCTTGAGTGACTGAGCTGCCACCCCAAGAATCCATTTGGCCCACAATGCCCATACTACCCAGTTCCTTCAGCCTACAGTGCCCATACTAGCGCTCCTGAAAGCCCCCCTCCCCCTCCCTGGCCACCAATATTGGAATTGGTGGAGAGGTGGAATATTGCGTTGAGGAACCAGCCCTCCCGTGTGAACTTAGTCTAGTTGAGTCATAGAAACATAGTCATACAGTGTGGAGACAAGCCCTTCAGCTCAACATACCCGTGTCGACCAACATGCCCCATCGACACTAGTCCTACCTACTGTGTTGGGCCCATACCCTTCTGAAGCTATCCTATCATTAGATTATAACCCATATGTGATAGGAGTAGAATTAGGCCATTCGGCCCATCAAGTCAAACCCCATTCTCCTGCCTTCTGCCCATAACCTCTCCATGTACCTGTCCTGATGTGAAGGAAGCTAAATGTGGGAATATGATCTAATGTTTAATACCACAAAAGTCTGGGAAGAACTGTTGTATTTTCTCACGAGGTGTGACGGGGTGGGGAATGCGGAACAGTCAAGGCTCCATGAAAATAATCAGGAGCGATTATCCCGACTTTCCACAATTACTGAGGTTTCATGCCAGAATGGGGTGTGGAAGACTTAAAAAACTTTGTGACAGATTTGTGTTTTGTATCAGAAAACACTTATGCTCCATATGTATCGGAGTGCATGAAAACAGATTTACTGGTGTATCTGCATTTCACGGAAGCTGGCTTGGCAGCGGCCCATGATTAATTTGTAAAACATGACATTTGCTTTAGATATTACCATAGAATCAGCCCCATTGCCTTGGATCCGAGTGGGCAACGTGACAAAGAGGTGTCTTGGCTCATTACCACCCGTAGCTTTCAGCAGCTTTGCATTGTGCCAACTTACTCACATTGCCCACACGTGTGCAAGTTGCGTGGTGCCTACGTGCCAATAGCTTTGCCCACAAGACGACAAGAATTCACAGAGAGTTGTGGATGTAGCCCAGTCCTTCGCATGGACCAGACCTCCCACCATTAATAGACATAAAATGCTGGAGTAACTCAGCGGGACAGGCAGCATCCATGGATTGACTTTGGTCTGACCAAGGGTCTCGACCCGAAACATCACCCATTGATTCTGAAGAAGGGTCTCGACCCAAAACATCGCCAATTCCTTCTATCCAGAAATGCTGCCTCGCACGTTGAGTTTCTCCAGCATTTTTTGTCTACCGTCGATTTTTCCAGCATCTGCATTTTTTTCATAAACATGCTGCCTGTCCTGCTGAGTTACTCCAGCATTTAGTGTTCATACACTGTATACACTGTAAAGGGCTCGATTGTAATCATGTATTGTATTTCCGCTCACTGGTTAGCACGCAACAAAAAGCTTTTCACTGTACCTCAGTACACCTCACAACTAAACTAAACTAAACTAAATTAAACTATCTTCGGTGTAAACCAGGATTTGCAGTTCCTTCCTACACATTCACAGCATTGATTCCTACACTTGACTCCGCCTCAGAAAAGCAGCCAACATAATCAAAAAACTGGTCCCACCCCGGTCATTCCTTCCTCCCCCCTTCTCCCATCCAACAGAAGGTACAGATGTTTGAACGCACGCACTGCCAGAACAACTTCTTCCCCACTGTTAGCAAGCTTCTAAACGGTCATTCCATATGTCAGGGTACTGTTCGATTCACATCTACCTCATTGACACTTGGACTTTGTCTAATTAACATGCACTGCCCACTGTCACAGTGACACCACATGCATATTGGAGGACCAGCATCTCATATTTCGCTTGGGCAGCTGACAACCCAACAGTATGATCTTTGATTTCTCTATTTTAAAGTAACCTTTGACTCTCTCCATCCCAACCCCACCCTACTCGTCCTGCTACTTTCACAGTTCGTATTCTTTCATAGCCAACAATGGACCATTGTGGGCTCCATATTTTCTTGGTTATCAGTCCTGGCTCTGATTTGTTATTTGCCTTTTCATTCCTCTGGTTTCCCTCTCCCCTGACTCGGTCTGAAGAAGGGTCTTGACCTGAAACTTCACCTATTCCTTTTTTCCAGAGATGCTGCCTGACCCGCTGAGTTAAGGGCCTGTCCCACCAGCATGTGATTCCATGTGTCTAGCACGAACAAACATGGTCGCTTGGGGCGTTACGGCCTCACGTGGCCGGTCCCACTTCGATTGGCGGATGCGTATGGAGTTGTGCGAGGCTGGTCCCGACATCGCGCGGGGCTCCAAAAATCTTGCACAGTCCGAAATTCCCGAGCGCCAAAGGCCTGTGGGACCGCAGGTGCATTGAGGGCGTACGCAGCGTCTTGACGTCGTACGCAGCGTCTTGACGTCGTACGCAGCGTCTTGACGTCGTACGCAGCGTCTTGACGTCGTACGCAGCGTCTTGACGGCGTACGCCTCGCGCGTGGCGTTGCGCGATGACGTCACCGCCCGGCAATGCCATTACGTGATGACGTCACCGCCCGATGCCGTGTGACATCGTCCAAATTCAGTCAGCCCACCTCCTGCCCAGCTGATTGGTGAGTATGATGTCGGGTTCAGCCCCGCACAACTCCATACGTCTCCGCGGTTCGAATTTGTACCGGTCCCACAAGGCTGTACGCCTCAAGTGACCATGTTTGGTCGCTCTAGACGCATGCAATCACATGCTGGTGGGACAGGCCCTTCACTCCAGCATTGTGTGCCTATATTGATGCACCATAATGCTGAGGACTCTATTCTGCACTCTGTATCTTCTTCTTTGCTCTTGCTTTTGCACTTACGTTTGAACTGATTGCATCTATGTATGGCACATCTGATCTGTTTGGATAGCATGCAAAACAAAGCTTTTTGCTGTACCTCGGTACATGTGACAACAGTAAACCTAGATCAATGCCTCTGATTTACAAATGAAAATCAAGCCACTGTGATTGCCTGGGGGTTGGTAAAATAAGGCTGAAATTGACAAAAAGCTTTCCCATCTCAATTATCCCCCAATGGACAGAATTAAACTGAGACAACGTATGTTCAGAAATTCTAGTTAAATAGCCAGCTCTCTATCAGCAGCAGAATGTTATATTATGTGCAACAAGGTTCACTGTTCTTGCCCCAGGCAACAGTCAATCCGCTTACGTTAGTTCAATTTAGAGATACAGCGCGGTAACAGGCCTTTCAGCCCACCGAGTCCGCACCGACCAGCGATCCCCACACATTAACACTATCCTACACACACTAGAGACAGTTTACACATACACCAAGCTAATTAACCTACATACCTCAGAGGGCGGTGGAGGCAGGTTCTCTGGATGCTTTCAAGAGAGAGCTAGATAGGGCTCTTACAGATAGCGGAGTCAGGGGATATGGGGAGAAGGCAGGAACAGGGTACTGATTGTGGATGACCAGCCATGATCACATTGAATGGCGGTGGTGGCTTGAAGGGCCAAATGGCCTAATCCTGCACCTGATGTTTATTGTCCATTGTCCATTGATTATTGTCTGTTGTTTATACCTGTACGTCTTTGGAGTGTGGGAGGAAACAGAAGATCTTGGCGAAAATCCCCGCTGGTCACAGGGAGAACGTATAAACTCCATACAGACAGCACACTGAGTAGAGCTAAGGGCATTATCAGAGCCCCCACACACCCACAATTTGGACTGTTCATACTGCTTAACTCTGGGAGGAGGAACCGCAGCATGTAGAGCGGGACAACCAGGTTCTGCAACAGCTTCATCCCCCAGGCCATAAGATTACTGAACAATCAAAAAACTTTTTAAATATCGTCACTTTTTTAAAACTTTTTAATATATATTTATTTTACAGAACCATGCGCATGAGGCATTTTTATGGACGCACCTGGAACTTTTAACTTTTAACTGATTTTGGAGAGTAAAATGCAACGAAATTTTGTTCAAGGTGCACTGTGTCTAGGTGTATATCTGAATGACAATAAAGTTTTCATTCATTCATTCATTCATTCATTCATTCATTCACACGCAGTCGGGATCGAACCCGGGTCTCCACAGCTGTAAGCGCTGAAAGTCAGTAACATGCTGCGCCACCGTGGCCGCCCTGACCAAAACCATAAGGGCTGATGGACTACCTTTGAGAGAGCATTTATAAACAATGAAAGGACATGTTTCTTTGTGTGGACATTGTTCGTAGAGAAAATTGTGCCACAAAATAAGACTCATGTTGGCATGAAATGGTATCTGAATACAATCCGTGTACTGGAAAACTGCCAAAAAAAGTCTTATTGAAGACTTGCTCCTGTTCTGGGGCCATAGTGGCTGTGACTGGTACCATCACCAATGCTTTTCCCAAAGTAAGAGAATGAGGTGAAACGTATCCTTCTCAGTGGAGCAGAAATAACCAACACAATGCAGTTATGTGACCAGAGAATCAGAGAGGAATTTATGTGGGTGGATGAGGTTGCAGGGAATAGGTTTGATTGAGTTGAGTTTAGTTTTTGGTCACGTGTACCGAGGTACAGTGAGAAGCATTTATTGCGTGCTAACCAGTCAGTGGAAACACAATACATGATTACAATCGAACTGTCCACAGTGTATTGATATATTGATCAATGATAGTCCGAGGGTCTCGAATGAAGTAGATGATAGTTCAGGACTGCTCCCTAGTTGTTGGTAGGATGGTTCAGTTGCCTGATATCAGCTGGGAAAAAAGTGTCTCAGAATCTGGAGGTATATACTTTCATACTTCTATATCTCTTGCCTGAGGGAGCTTTCAAGGACGAGTCACACCCCAGCCATTCCCTCGTCCTTGAAAGCATGGTGGGATTGACTGGATGGCCTGAAGAAACCTCCCTCTATGTAGGAGCAAGGAACTGCAGTTGATAGTTGATACAAAAGGACACAAAGTGCTGGAGTAATTTAGCGGGTCAGGCGGCATCTCTGGAGAACATGGATAGCTGACATTACAGGTCGGGATGTTTCAGCATCTGAAGCAGAGTTCTGACACTAAACGTCACCTCTCCATGTTCTCCAGAGATGCTGCCTGACTTGCTGAGCTACTCAAGCACTTTTGTATCCTAATCTCCCTCTATCTTGTAACAAAATGAAAATGAAAATATAAACATGAGAAATGTGGTAAAAGAGGTAGATAAGGATGCACTCATTATAGCACTTCAGATATTTTAACCTACTTTCCTGGCCAGCTCCAGAATGCCAGTTCATTTTCTGTCTAATTTAGTTTAGTTTATTGTCACGCATGCGGCAGTACAGCGAAAAGCTTGTGTTGCGTGCTAAGCAGTCAGTGGAAAGATAATACATGATTACGATCGAGCCATTAACAGTAGATAGATACATGATAAGGGAATAACGAATACCAGAAAGCCTGCTTAAGCTACAGTAGATAATACATTTTGTCTGTCGAGCCCGATCAATTTGAATGCTTTCTTCAGACAAAACGTAAAATGGATATTTGCCAGGGAATCCCCTTGGATTCTTTCCACATCCCAAATTTTCTCTAACTTTGGCCCCCGCACAGCTCGGTGAAAGCCATCCATCCACTCAATCTCTGCCAAAAATTATTTTTTTAATCCATTGCTTTAGCAAAGATTCTGCATGGCCGTAGGTAAAATTATACATGGGATAGATCCAAGTTTTCATGGGCACATTTCCACTTGTTGGTTTTCTGCTCCAGCTTTTCTTTCTCCTTCTCATCGGGTGAAGATGCTAACTCTTGCTGAGGGCCAGCCCCCTCTGGAGGAACGCAATCCTCTGCTGAGGGACAAAAGGATCCTTCCATTATTGTGGCACGGTGGCGCAGCGATAGATTTGCTGCCTTACAGCACCAGAGACCCGGGTATGATCCTGACTACGGGTGCTGTCTGTACAGAATTTGTACCTTTCTCCCCGTGACCGGTGTGGGTTTTCCCCGGGTGCTCCGGTTTCCTCCCACACTCCAAAGACGTACAGGTTTATGTTAATTTGCTATTATTGTACTATTGTAGGCTATGCCCACTCTCCCACTAGTGGAAACATCCTCTCTGCATACACTCTATCAGTAATTTTACCTTCATTCTTCTAAACGCCAGCAAGTATAGGCTCAGTGCTGTCAAATGCTCATCATACGTTTGCCAAATCATTCCTGGGATTATTCCTGTAAACAACTTCTGGAACCTCCGCAACGCCAGCATATCCTTCCTCAGATATAGGGTCCAAAAGAGCCTTCAGTTGCAAAATTCAGACACACAAGCAAACATGTCCCAGCTACACTAGTCCCACCTGCCCGAGTGTGGTCCATATCCCTCCAAACCTGTCATATCTATGTGCCTGTCCAACTGTTTCTTAAATACTGGGATAGTCCCTGCCTCAACTTCCTCCTCTGGTAACTTGTTCCATGCACCCACATATGATGAGCGTTTGACGGCATGTACTCACTGGAGTTTAGAAGAATGAGGGGGGACCTCATTGAAATGTACCGAATAGTGAAAGGCTTGGATAGAGTGGATGTCATGTGGAGAGGATGTTTCCACCAGTGGGAGAGTCTAGGACTAGAGGTCATAGCCTTAGAATTATTTGCCACAGAAGGCTGTGGAGGCCAAGTCAATGGATATTTTTTAAGGCATAGATAGTTAATAACGTTTTTATTATTATTATTATTATTATTATTATTATTATTATTATACGTTTATTTTATTATTTTATACGAAGGATGACTCAACAGTCCAAGAGAAAGATATTGATGGTCAGGAGGAAATAAGTGACTGGACAAATTTATAGTCAGAATTGTGAGTTTGTGATCGTTGGAGGATCATTAATTGTCAGATAGTCAACAACCACATGATTGAGGGTGGTTGGAAGGATACAGATCAGTAAGAGGCATAGACACAAAATGCTGGAATAACTCAGCGGCTCAGGCAGCATCTCTGGAGAGAAGGAATAGGTTTGGGTTTCGGGTGAGTCTGATGGGTCTCATGAAGGCTCTCGACCTGAAACGTCACCTATTCCTTTTCTCCAGAGAAGCTGCCTGACCCACCGAGTTACTCCAGCATTTTGTGTCTATCTTCGGCGCGGGTGCAGGAATAGGTGCAGGAGTAGGCCATTCAGCCCATTCAATATGATCATGGCTAATCATCCAACTTGGTATCCTGTACCTGCCTTCTCTCCATACCCGCTGATCCCTTTAGCCACAAGAGCCACATCTAACTCTGTCTTAAACATACCCAATGAACTGGCCTCAACTACCTTCTGTGGCAGAGAATTCCACAGATTCACCACTCTCTGTGTGAAAAATGTTTTTCTCATCTCGGTCCTAAAAGACTTCCCCCTTATCCATAAACTGTGACCCCTTGTTCTGGACTTCCCCAACATCAGGAACAATCTTCCTGCATCTAGCCTGTCCAACCCCTTAAGAATTTTGTAAGTTTCTATAAGATCCCCCCTTAATCTTCTAAATTCTAGCGAGTACAAGCCAAGTCTATCCAGTCTTTCTTCATATGAAAGTCCTGACATCCCAGGAATCAGTCTGGTGAACCTTCTCTGTACTTCCCCTATTGCAAGAATGTATTTCCTCAGATTAGAAGCCAAAACTGTACGCAATACTCCAGGTGTGGTCTCACCAAGACCCTGTACAACTGCAGTAGAACCTCCCTGCTCCTATACTCAAATCCTTTTGCTATGAATGCTAACATACCATTCGCTTTCTTCACTGCCTGTTGCACCTGCATGCCTACTTTCAATTACTGGTGTACAATGCCACCCAGGTCTCGTTGCATCTCCCCTTTTCCTAATCAGCCACAATTTGACTGTTTTGAAAGTAGAACAGAAATGCCGCTGTTGGGTTGGAAGGTGGTAAGGTTTCTACTCGTCCAATTTAAACAATAGAATATGGACAAGCAAAAAAAATTATTCAGGGAGTTCTCCCGGATCAGATTGTGAGTGCTAGCTCCGACCGGGATGTGGCCAGTCCCATGAGTGGGAATAATTATGTATCATACATGCAGACCTCCATGAAGACTCCTGGAAAAATTACTCCACGCTCTGAGCCTTGTTCAATACTCACACAATTGCGGAGATAAATTTAAATAGCCTTTTAATATTTAGCCTGGGCAACGAGAGCTTTGGTATCACTGCCACACATCAGTTTCACAGTGTGCAGAAGCAGGACTCCCACGGACCACACAGGAGCAACAGAAGTACTATCCATCACCCCACACCCCTTGACATCCATCTTCCGACACATCCCCTTTCAGGAGTGCATGCAATTGATGCTTTTGTATAAAGAATAATGGAAAACAAATGAGTACAATGGCTTGCGATCCGATCTCCTCCATCTTCCCACTTTCACTGTGGGGCTCCAACAGATTCCTGGAACACAGTGCAGATGGAATTCTTGGTGTGTCGGAAGGAACTGCAGAAGCTGGTTTCAACCGAAGATAAACGCAAAAATCTGGAGAGAAGGAATGGGTGACATTTCGTGTCCAGACCTTTCTTCGGAGCACATCATCGCCGACATCTCTAATTTCTGGGTCTAAAGATGGTTTCCATCGCTTAACATCACCTATTCCTTCTCTCCAGAGATGCTGCCTGTCCCACGGAGTTACTCCACCTTTTTGTGTCCATCCTTCGGTGAAATCCTTGGTTGTTTCCAGCATCAGCGTCTTTTGTTCTAGTTGAGTCAGGAGGAAGAGGAGAAAGCACAAATGTTAGTGAGGACGACCGAGGAGGGCAGAAGGAACCACAGGGAAGGAGCAGACCTTTAGATTCAGAGACAATAGACAATAGGTGCAGGAGTAGGCCATTCGGCCCTTTGAGCCAGCACCGCCATTCAATGTGATCATGGCTGATCATCCCCAATCAGTTCCCTGCTCCTGCCTTCTCCCCATATCCCCTGACTCCGCTATTTTTAAGAGCCTTATCTAGCTCTCTCTTGGAAGTATCCAGAGAACCTGCCTCCACCGTCCTCTGAGACAGAGAATTCCACAGACTCGCAACATTCTGTGAGAAAAAGTGTTTACTCGTCTCGGTTCTAAATGGCTTACTCCTTCTTCTTAAACAGTGGCCCCTGGTTCTGGACTCCCCCAATATCGGGAACATGTTTCCTGCATTTAGCATGTCCAAATCCTTAACAATCTTTTATGTTTCAATAAGATATCCTCTCATCCTTCTAAACTTCAGAGTGTACAGGCCCAACCGCTCCATTCACTCAGCATATGACAGTTTCTCCCCAGCTGTTATCAGCAACTGAATCAACCTACCACAACCAGAGAGCAACCCTGAACTACTATCTACCTCTTTGATGACCCTCAGACTATCCTTGATCGGACGTTGCTGGCTTTACCTTGCACTAAACGTTATTTCCTTATCATGTATCTCCACACGATAAAAGGCCCGATTGTAATCATGTATTATGTTTCCACTAACTGGTTGGCACACATCAAAAGCTTTTCACTGTACCTCAGTGCATGTGACAATAAACTAAACTGAACAGTGAGAGTGTATGTGAAGATGGGGCCCGATTTGAAACATCAACTATCTGTGTTCTCCTCCAGGGATGCTGCCTGGCCCGTTGAGTTACTCCAGCATTTTGTGGAAAGTTTAGTGAAGAGATGGGAATGGGTTTGGTTGCCCACCACCCTGTTGTTTTCATCTCTTTGTGGCCCACAGTCGAGAACTTAAGCAGCTTCCAGCCCAGAGCTTTGAATATTGATTCCTCTAACTTCAAGTAACTCTGGCAATTCCCTATCTCTCTATCCCTCCCAAACCCAACAAAGAGCTAACAATGGCCTGTTTTCTTTGTCATCGTTACGTTTTTTTCATATCGTTCACTTCATTGTTCTTTATCTCTCTACATCATCGTCTATATCTCTCGTTTCCCTTCCCCTGATTAGTCTGAAGAAGGGTCTCGACCCGAACCTTCAACCATTCCTTCTCCCCAGAGTTGCTGTCTGTCCCGCTGAGTTACACCAGCTTTTTGTGTCTATCTTCGGTTTAAACCAGCACCTGCAGTTCCTTCCTACACATGCCTTGTATAATCGTGATGCAATCGTGAACCGACGGTGGGCCAGGCTGACACCTACTTCAGCTATCCTGTGTCGCTGGGAAATCCGGCCTTAAAGCGAGCAAAAATATGGCATATGTGCTTGGCCCAAGAAGTGATGCGGGCAAAACATAGGCAAATGGGACTGACAAATGGGCAGCATGGTGGCGCTGCAGTAGAGTTGTGCCAGAGACCCGGGTTCGATTCTGACGTTGGGTGCTGTCTGTATGGAGTTTGTATGTTCTCTCCGTGACCAGCATGGGTTTTTCTCCAAGATCTTCAGTCCCCCCCCCCCCCCCCCCCACTCCAAAGACATACAGGTTTGTAGATTAATTGGTTTGGTGAAAAATGTTTTTAAAAATTGTCCCAAGTGTGTGTAGGGGTAGTTTTAATGCGTGGGGATTGCTGGTCGATGCGAACTCGGTGAGCTGAAGGGCCTGTGTTTGCGCTGTATCCATAAACTAAGCTTAGATGGGGCATCTTGGGTGGCATTGCTGAAGGGTCTGTTTCTATATTATATGAATCAATGACTCCTTGATTCTAACGTAAGATAGCCATAGACAGACACAAAACGCTGGCATAACTCAGCCGGACAGGCAGCATCTGTGAAACGAGAAATATAGACGATGATGTAGAGACATAAAGAATAATGACTGGAAGTCATGCAAAAATGTTGTGATGATAAAGGAAACCAGCCATTGTTAGCTGTTTGTTGGGTGAAAACGAGAAGCTGGTGCGCGTTGGG
The DNA here is from genome assembly GCF_028641065.1 of Leucoraja erinaceus. Classification (NCBI taxonomy): domain Eukaryota; kingdom Metazoa; phylum Chordata; class Chondrichthyes; order Rajiformes; family Rajidae; genus Leucoraja; species Leucoraja erinaceus. The sequence continues at coordinate 35,742,399 of NC_073378.1, read as the reverse complement.
TGGGGGAGGGATAGAGAGAGAGGGAATGCCGCCGTCACTTGAAGTTAGAGAAATCAATATTCATACCACTGGGCTGTAAACTGCCCAAGCAAATTATGAGATGCTGTTCCTCCAATTTGTGTTTAGCCTCACTCCGACATTGGAGGAGAAATAGGACAGAAAGGTCTGTGTGGGAATGGAAGGAGAATTAAAGTGTTTAGCAACTGGGAGATCAGGTAGGTAGGTTCAGGCGGACTGAACGAAGGTGTTCTGCGAAACGATCACCCATTCTACGTTTGGTCTCGCCGATGTATAAGAGTCCACATCTTGAACAGGTGTTGCAGGGGAAGGTACCTGGGGAGGGGAGGGGAGTGGTTTGGGTAGGAAGGGATGAATTAACCAGGGAGTTGGTGAGGGAATGGTCTCTGCAGAAGGCAGAAAGGAGTGGAGATGGGAAAATGTGACTAGTGGTGGAATCCTGTTGGAGGTGGCGAAAATCTCGGAGCATTATGTGTTGTACGTGAATGCTGATGGGGTGAAAGGTAAGGACTAGGAGGACTGTCTCTGTTGCGACTAGGGGGAGGGGGAACAAGGGCGGAGCTGGGGGGTACCGAGGAGACATGAGTGAGGGCCTCATCTATGATGGGAGAGTGGAACCCAGGGAACCTTGGTTTCCCCCTTTCTTCTCATAGTCAGAGAGTCATTAAGCACAGAAACAGGCCTTATGGCCCAATTCGTCCATGCACGCCAAGATGCCCCATCTAAGCTAGTCCCATTTTCCCTCTAAACCTACCCTTTCCATGTTCCTGTTCAAATGACTTTTATTATAGCACCTACCTCAACCACCTACTCTGACAACAAATTCCAAATACCCACTTCCTTCTGTGTGAAAAAGGTTCCCTTCAGGTCCATATTAAATCTTGCCCCTTTCACCTTACACATGTGTCCTGTCTTTGATTTTCCAACCCTGGGTAGAAGACTCTGTACATCCACGCTATCTGTTCCCCTCGTGAGTTTATACCTGGAAGAAGCAGAACCAACTGGACTTTGTTTACTTTAGTTCAGAGATACAGCAGGGAAACAGGCCCTTTGGCCCACCGTGTCCACGCCGACCAGCGATCCCAGCACCCTTGCACAACCCTACACACACTAAGGACAATTTGTACCAAGCCAATCAACCTACAAACCTGTAGGGTCCTTAGAGTGTGGGAGGACACCGGAGATCCTGGGGAAATCCTATGCAGGTCACGGGGAGAACGTACAAACACTGTGTACAGACAAGCACCTGTAGTGAGGATGGAACCCGGGTCTCTGGCGCTGTAAGGTAGCAACTCTATCACTGCACCACCTGCACCCTCTGCACTGGCCCAGGTAATTCAAGTCCTTTGTCTATTGTCTATTGTCTTTAAAAACTGCCGAAGCTGATCTCAATCCTCCATTCAAGACGTGCTTCTCTACACATAAGTAGTTCATAAGGTCATAAGATAGGAGTAGAATTAGGCCATTCGGCCCATCAAGTCGACTCCACTATTCAATCATGGCTGATCTCTCTTCCACCCAACCCCATTTTCCTGCCATTTCCCCATAACCCCTGACACCCGTACTAATCAAGAATCTGTCTATCTCTGCCTTAAAAATATTCACTGACTTGAGCTCCACAGCCTTCTGTGGCAAAGAATTCCACAGATTCATCACCCTCTGACTAAAGAAATTTCTTCTCATCTCCTTCCAAAAAGAACGTCCTTTAATTCTGAGACTACGACCTCTAGTCCTAGACTCTCCCACTAGTGGAAACATCCTCTCCACAACATGAGACACGCGCTGTCTGTGGGTCTTATGTGCGTGGTTGAATTTCACTGGAGGGATGTTGGGCAAGCCGATCCTTGTCATTACTGGATGTGCCCAGCTGTTCTCAATCAAATATTCTGAAGGGCATTGCCAGCATTTAAAGAGTTCTTTTTTTGATCAGGATTTTTCTTACAATTTAATTACAGAGGTCATAAATATGCGCACCACCAAATAGTTTGCGAATAACCCTGCTCTTGGCATTGTTGGTTGCTGCATCAGCAGAGATGTGTTTACCATCCTAAAGACCCCAAGCTTGGATCATTGTTAACCCTAGCTTGGCATGTTCCCTGCAACTCTCAATAACATCTCCAGATGCACCATAGAAAGCATATTGTCAGGACGCAGCACAGATTGGTTTGGGAACGGCTCCATCCAAGACTGCAAATATATTGCAATGAATTGTGGACACAGCCCAGGTCATCACACAAACCAACCTCCCTTCTATTGACTCCATTCATACCTCACGCTGCCTCGGCAAGGCCAGCAACACAATTTTTCACCCAGAGAGTTGTGAATCTGTGGAATTCTCTGCCTTAGAAGGCAGTGGGTGTCAATTCTCTGGATGCTTTCAAGAGAGAGTTAGATGGAGCTCTTAAAGATAGCGGAGTCAAAGAATATGTGGAGAAGGCAGGAACGGGGTACTGATTGTGGATGATCAGCCCTGATCATGGCTGTGCTGGCTCGAAGGGCCGAATGGAGGTGCTGGCTTGAAGGGCTGAATGACCTACTCTGCACCTATTGTCCATTGTCTATTGTCAAAGACTAGTCGCACCCTGGGCACTCCCTATTCTCCACTCTCCAAAAGGTATAGAAGTGTGAAAATGCACACCTCCAGATTCGGGGACAGTTTTTTCCCAGCTGTTATCAGGCAACTGAATGGTCCTACCACAAGCAGAGAGCAGTGCTGAACTACTATCTACCCCTTTGATGACCCTCGGACTATCCTTGATTGGACTTTGCCGGCTTTACCTTGAACTAAACGTTATTCCCTCATCATGTAACTATACACTGTAAATGGATTGATTGTAATCATGTATTGTCTTTCTGCTGACTGGTTAACACGCAACAAAATCTTTTCACTGTACCTCCAACAACGTGACAATAAACTAAACTAAACACTGTCAAGGGAGAGGCTCGAGGGATAGAGAGAAGACGATGAACAGAGAAAAAGCTTAAAGACAGGGCAAGTGGGAAGATATTTTGGGGAGAGCAGAATTAAGTAGTGCCGAAATATACGAGGATGTTGCCAGGACTCGAGGCTCTGAGCTATAGGGAGGAGTTGGGCAGGCTAGGACTTTATTCCTTCGAATGTAGAAGGCAGAAGGGTGATGTTATAGAGGTGTATAAGATGGGAATAGATAGGTGGATGTACAGTCTTTTACCCAGGGAATGGGAAACAAGAACCAGAGGACATGAGGTGTGATGGGAAAGATTTAATCGGAACCTGAGGGGCAACTTTTTCACTCAGAGGTTGGTGGGTACATGGAATGAGTTGCAGTTGAGGCAGGTACAACAACAATATTGAAAAGACGCAGACAGGTACATAGATAGGAAAGATTTAGTGGGATATGGGCCAAATGGGGGCAAATAGGACCAACTCAGTTGGGCTGAAGGGGCTGTTTCCGGGCTATATGACTAATGATTCTATGAATCTGAGTAAATAAATAGACAATGTTAACACAATGTGCTGGAGTAACTCAGCATCTCTGAAGAAAATGAATAGGTGATGTTTCGCGATGGAACCCATCTTCAGACCCAAAATGTCACCCTTTTCCTTGTCTCCTGAAATGCTGCCTGACACGCTGAGTTCAAAAGTTCATGTTCCTGAGAGATAGGAGCAGAACTGGGCCATTTGGCCCATCAAGTCTACTCTGCCATTCAATTGTGGCTGATCTAGATCACCCTCCTAACCCCATTCTCCTGCCTTCGCCCCATAACCCCTGACACCCGTACTAATCAAGAATCAGTGAAGAAAGCTAATGGCATGTTGGCCTTCATAAAAAGAGGAGTTGAGTATAGGAGTAAAGAGGTCCTTCTGCGGTTGTACAGGGCCCAGGTGAGACCACACCTGGAGTATTGAGTGCGGTCTTGGTCTCCAAATTTGTGGAATGACATTCTTGCTATTGAGGGAGTGCAGCTTAGGTTCAAGAGGTTAATTCCCGGGATGGCGGGACTGTCATATGTTGAAAGAATGGTGCGGCTGGGCTTGTATACACTGGAACTTAGAAGGATGAGAGGGCATCTTATTGAAACTAAGATTATTAAGGATTGGACACGCTAGAGGCAGGAAACGTGTTCCCGATGTTGGGGGAGTGCAGAACCAGGGGCCACAGTTTAAGAATAAGGGGAAGGTCATTTAGAATGTAGATGAGGAAAAACGTTTTCACCCAGTGAGTTGTGAATCTGTGGAATTTTCTGCCTCAGAAGGCAGTGGAGGCCGATGCACTGGATGCGTTCAAGAAAGAGCTAGACAGAGCTCTTAAAGATAGTGCAGTCAAGGGATGTGGGGAGAAGGCAGGAACGGGGTACTGATTGTGGATGATCAGCCATGATCACAGTGATGGCGGTGCTGGCTCAAAGGGGCAAATGGCCTGCACCTATTGTCTATTTATCTATCTATCTATCTATCTCTATCTTAAAAATATCCACTGACATGGGAGAAGCCTTCTGCGACAAATAATTCCACAGATTCACCACCCTCTGACTAAAGAAATTCCTCCTCATCTCCTTCCTAAAGGAACGTCCTTTAATAGAAACATAGAAACATAGAAAATAGGTTCAGGAGGAGACCATTCGGCCCTTTGAGCCAACACCGCCATTCAATATGATCATGGCTGATCATCCAAAATCAGTCTCCGTTCCTGCTTTCTCCCTACATCCCTTGATTCCGTTAGGCCTAAGAGCTAAATCCAACTCTCTTTTGGAAACATCCAGTGAACTGGCCTCCACTGCCGTCTGTGGCAGAGAATTCCACTGATTCACAACTCTCTGGTGAAAAGGTTTTACCTCATTTGAGTCCTAAATGGCCTACCCTTTATTCTTAAACTGTGACCCTTGGAGGCTCTGAGGTTATGACCTCTGCTCCTAGACTCTCCCTCTGGTGGTAACATCCTTTCATAGAAACATAGAAAATAGGTGCAGGGGGAGGCCAGCACCGCCATTCAGCGTGATCATGGCTGATCGTCCCCAATCAATAACCCGCGCCTGCCTTCTCCCCATATCCCTTGATATCACCAGCCCCTAGAGATCAATCCAACTCTCTCTTAAATCCATGCAGTGATTTGGCCTCTACTGTCCTCTGTGGCAGGCAATTCCACAAATTCACAACTCTCTAGGTGAAAATGTTTTTTTCCCACCTCAGTCCTAAATTACCTCCCCCTTATTCTAAGACTATGGCCCCTGGTTCTGGACTTGCCCAACATTGGGAACATTTTTCCTGCACCTAGCCTGTCCAGTCCTTTTATAATTTTATTGTTTCTATAAGATCCAATCAATATCCAGGCCTTTCACTATTCGTCACTTTTCCACATCAATATCCAGGCCTTCCACTATTCGTTACTCTCGTTACTCCAGCACTTTGTGTCTATCTTCGCAATAAGCTAGCACCTGCAGTTCCTTCCTGCACACAATGTTAACATCCAGGGCCTTTCCTGAACGCATGCATCATTGCTGATCACAACACACTGATCAAGAACAGATCCCCAAATGCTAATGGTTAATGCCGACCTAATCCCGAATGCAAAGGCCTTGCGCAGTTAACTTTCATTGCTAACCAAAACACACGTTGGCTTTGCCAACTTTCAAGTACCATGAGTGCTTTTAAATGTCAGTGGCACTGAGAAACGTTTCACTGAAACAGCATAAATAATTTTTAACTATTTCGGAGGTTTAAAATGGCATAAAAGACTGAAGTATATTTTAGAATAATTAAAAGGGACTAAAACAAACTTGGTTATTTTACAAGGAAAATATAAATTATTTGACAACATTTCTCCCTTGAACCTGTTGCTCTGCAGTCAGGTCACTGTCTTGACGCAGTTCATTTCAGTTTAGTTTGTTGTCACGTCTCCCGAGGAAAAATGGTCCCAATGTTGGGCGAGTCCAGAACCAGGGGTCACAGTCTTAGAATAAAAGGGAGGTCAAAGGGAGGTGAGAAAAAACGTTTTTACCCAGAGAGTTGTGAATTTGTGGAATTCCCTGCCACAGAGGCAGTGGAGGCCAAATCACTGGATGGATTTAAGAGAGAGTTAGATAGAGCTCTAGAGGCTAGAGGAATCAAGGGATATGGGGAGAAGGCAGGCACGGGTTATTGATAGGGGACGATCAGCCATGATCACAATGAATGTTGGTGCTGGCTCGAAGGGCCAAATGGCCTGCTCCTGCACCTATTTTCTATGTTTCTATGTATAAAGAAACAATTTTGGTGCGTGCTAACCAGTCAGTGGAAAGACAATACATGATTACAATCGAGTCATTTACAGTGTGTAGATGCATGATAATGGAATAACGTTTAGTGCAAGGTAAAGCCAGCAAAGCCTGATCAAAGATGGTCCAAGGGTCTCCAATGAAGTAGATAGTAGTTCAGCGCTGCTCTCTGATTATGGTAGGATGGTTCAATAGTCTGATAACAGCTGGGAAGAAACTGTCTCTGAATCTGGAGGTGTGTGTTTTCACATTTTTCATTTAGTTTAGTTTGGTTTAGAGATACAGCGGGGAAACAAGCCCTTCGGCCCAACGGGTCTGCGCCGACCAGCAATCCCTGCTTACTAACATGATCCTACACAACCTAGGGACAATTTTTCCATTTACCAAGCCAATTAACCTAAATACCAGTACGCCTTTGGATTGTGGGAGAAAATCGAAGATTTCGGAGAAAACCCACGCAGTCCTTGGGGAGAATGGGCAAATTCCGTACAGACAGCACTCGTAGTCGGGATAGAACCCCGGTCTCCGGCGCTGCATTCACTGTAAGGCAGCAACTCTACCGCTGCGCCACCGTGCCGCCCTCTTCTATATCTCTTGCCCAATGGCTCCACCAGATCTCAGTGAGTGAATTTGCCCAGTGATTCCACAGAAATTCACCAGCCACGGCTTTGCCTCTCTACTCCATGTAGGACCCGAAAACTGCAGCATGGCTCAACCAGCAGATTGGCAAGCTCTGCAATGGGAAGCTCGTGCTTCCTGGCACTTACAGCGACATGCTGGCAATTCCTTGCTCGTCCTGCCTCAAAGTCATACTGGGGGAAGAGAAAAGGTTTCAGATATCTGAAACCTACAGATAATCTGAGGAAAAACATTCTTGCCATAGAGGGAGTACAGAGAAGGTTCACCAAACTGATTCCTGGGATGTCAGGACTTTCATATGAAGAAAGACTGAATAGACTCGGCTTGTACTCGCTAGAATTTAGAAGATTGAGGGGGATCTTATAGAAACGTACAAAATTCTTAAGGGATTGGACAGGCTAGATGCAGGAAGATTGTTCCCGATGTTGGGGAAGTCCAGAACAAGGGGTCACAGTTTAAGGGTAAGGGGGAAATCATTTAGGACCAAGATGAGAAAAACATTTTTCAAACAGAGTGGTGAATCTGTGGAATTCTCTGCCACAGAAGGTAGTTGAGGCCAGTTCATTGGCTATGTTTAAGAGGGAGTTAGATGTGGCCCTTGTGGCTAAAGGAATCAGGAGGTATGGAGAGAAGACAGGTACAGGATACTGAGTTGGATGATCAGCCCTGATCATATTGAATGGCAGTGCAGGCTCGAAGGGCCGAATGGCCTACTCCTGCATCTATTTTCTATGTTTCCATATCCAGACCCTTGCAGCTGACTGGATGAAATAAAATGCTCCAACTTTAGACTTTACACTTCAGAGATACAGGCCCTTCGGCCCATCGAGTCCGCGCCGACCAACGGTCACCCCATACACTAGCACTATCTTATGCGCTAGGGACAATTTGCAATTTTTACCTAACCCAATCTACAAAACTGTACGTCTCTGGAGTGTGGGAGGAAACTGGAGAAATGCCACGTGGGTCACAGGGAGAAAGTACAAACAGCACCCAGAGTCAGGACTGAACCGGGTCTCTGGTGCTGTGAGGCAGCAACTCTATCGCTGTGCCCCAAATAATACTGCACTGCCCACATCGCTGTTTATCCTGAGTGTGGAATCCACCACTTTGTACAGGGAACCTTGGTTTCCCACATTCCTCTCATAGTCATCGAGTCATTTAGCACAGAAACAGGCCCTTCAGCGCAGGTGCAGCTGTAGAGTTGCTGCTTTCGCTGTCTGTACGGAGTTTGTACGATCTTCCCGTGACCGTATGAGTTTTCGCCGAGATCGTCGGTTTCCTCTCACACTCCAGACGCACAAGTTTGTAGTTTAATAAGCTTGGTATAAATGTAAATTGTCCCTAGTGTGTGTAGGATAGTATCAATATGCGAGAATCGCTGGTCGGTGCGGACTCGGTGGGCCGAAGGGGCTGTTTCCGTGCTGTATCTCTAAACTAAGCTAAACTGAACTAAACTAACCTAAATGATAATAAGATGTCCTATCTCAGCTAGTTCCTTATACCACAACCCTCTGAGTGAAAAAGTTTCCCCAAAGGTTAATATTAAATCTACCTCCTCTCACCTTAAACCTATGTATCTCTGTGTTTTATTCCCTATCTATTCCCCTTATGGTTTTATACACCTTTATATGATCACTCTTCAGCCTTCTGCTCTAAGGAATACAGTCCCAGCCTGCCCAACCTCTCCCTGTATCTCAGCCCCTCAAGACCTGGCAACATTCTCGTAAATCTTTCCTGCATTCTTTCCAACTTAATGACATCTTTCAGATAGCAGGTTGTCCAAAACTGAACAAAGTGCTCTAAATATGGGCCCACCAATGTCTTGTGCAACTGTAACATCAGTTCACCAGTTCACAAAATATAGGAGTAGAATTAGGCCATTCGGCCCATCGAGTCTACTCCGCCATTCAATCATGGTTGATCTCTGATTCCTGATCCCATTTTCATACCTCCTCCCCACAACTCTTGATGCCCATTCCAATCAAGAATAGTTTTGTTTCATGATACAGTGCCAAAACAGGTTCTTAGGCCCACCAAGTCCGCAGATTAACTACCCTCTGAGTAAAGAAGTTCCTCCTCACCTCCTTTCTAAAAGATCGCCCATTAATTCTGAGGCTGTGACCTCTGGTCCTAGACTCTCCCAACAGTGGAAACATCCTTCCCACATCCACTCTATCTATGCCTTTCATTATTCTGTGAGTTTCAAGGAGGTCCCCCCTCAACCTTCTAAACTCCAGCGAGTTCAGGCCCAGTGCTGTCAAACGCTCATCAAGTTTAAGTTCAAGTGAGTTTATTGTCATGTGTCCCTGATAGGACAATGAAATTCTTACTTTGCTTCAGCACACAGAACATAGTAGGCATTTACCACGAAACAGATCATTGTGTCCATATACCATAATATAAATATATACACACATGAATAAATAAAATAGGCTAACCCGCTCATTCCTGAAATCATTCTTGTAACACAACGTCCCACCTTCTACGCCCAATGTACCAAAAGTCTTCTTTAAAGACCTATCTACCTGTGACACCACTTTCAGGGAAACATGTACCTGCATTCCTCGACCCCTCTGCTCTCCAGCACTCCCCAGGGCTCTATCAATTCACTGTGAAGGTCCTGCTCTGGTTTCACTTCCCAAAATGCAAGACCACGCACTTATTTCCTGGTGAGAAAGTTTCTGGACTTTTTTCAGCACCTCCCTCTGAGAACACACACAATGTTAGCACGTCACACCATGAGCACAGTATACATAGCCAGCGGCAGAATTGTCTGTGTGCCAGCAAATAAAAACATGCTACTTAAAAGCAGTTAGCCTTTGTGAAAGAACTTTCAGGCTATTTCTTTTTAATTGTTAACTAATGAAATGTGGTAGCCATGTCTGTATGTATCCACCATATGCCTGCTTGACAAGTAGTCCATATCTTTCCACGTTGAAATAAAGTGAGTCTTTAGTCCAAGGGTGGTGAATCTGTGGAATTATTTGGCACAGACTACCGTGGAGGCCAAGTCAATGGATATTTTTAAGGTGGAGATTGCTAAGATTCTGGATTAGCATGGGTGTCAGAGGTTATGGTGAGAAGGCAGGAGAATGGGGTTAGGAGGGAAACATTGATCAGCCATGATTGAATGGTGGAGTAGACTTAATGGGCCGAATGGCCTAATTCAGCTCAGATCAGTCACTCAGGGCTGGTGGGCTGACAGATCAGTCACTCAGGACTGGTGGGGTGACTGGTTCATTCACGGCTATTCCTTGAAATTCCATTCCAAGCAGAGTGCAGGCCACCAAATTAAGAAACAATTAAACAGGTCATAAACATTGGGATAATCCCTGCCTCAACTACCTCCACTGGCAGCTTGTTCCATACACTCACCACCCTTTGTGTGAAAAGGTTACCCCTGAGATTCCTATTAAATCTTTTCCCCATCACCTTAAACCTATCCTATGACTGCAAAACTCTAACCTGGGGATAGTTCACAGCATGGCAATGAAGTATTGGAAAAAGTTAATGTTTAAGGCAGCTGTTAACCTGCTTTGATCTGGAATAAACGGAACGTGTTTATGCCCAGTAAAGTTTTTTCAAATTATTTCCTCTGAGATTAAATCAAATTCAAACATCTTGCAAATGCATTTGAAGAAATTGCAAAAATCTATTTTTGGATTTCTGGTCTCAATTGCCGAGATATGGTAGCTGGGTTTATGTATGATTCAGAAGACATTAATGGGAAAAAAACACACACAAAGTGCTGTAGTAACTCGGCCGTTCAGGCAGCATCTCTCATGGAAAAGTGACGTTTGGGATCGAGAACTAAATGTCACTTATCCTATCCATGTTCTCCAGAGATGCTGCCCGACCCGCTGAATTACTCCTGCACTTAATGTCTTTTTTTTGCAAACCCTTTTGTAAATGTGCAGTTCCTTGTGTCGACAATTGTGTGGGGTGAGGAGGGGTAGATTAGTCAGGAAATTATGTTGGGTAGACTGATGGGACTGAAAGCTGATAAATCCACAGGGCCTGATGGTCTGCAGACCAGGGTACTCAAGGAGGTGGTTCAAGAAATCGTGGACGCATTGGTGATCATTTTCCAATATTCTATAGATTCTAGATCAGTTCCTGTAGCTAATGTTATCCCACTTTTCAAGAAAGGATGGAGAGAGAAAACAGAGAATCATAGACCAGTTAGCCTGACATTGGTGGTGGGGAAGATGCTGGAGTGAACTATCGAAGGTGTAATAGCGGCGCATTGGAAAGCAGTAACAGGATCGGTCCAAGTCAGCATGGATTTACAAAGGCGAAATTAACATGGATAGAAAATTGGTTGGCAGACAGGAAACAAAGAGTAGGGATTAACGGGTCTCTTTCAGAAAGGCAGGCAGTGACTTGTAGGGTGCCGCAAGGCTCGGTGCTGGGACCACAGCTGTTTACAATATACATTCATGATTTAGATGAAATAATAGTAAGATTAAACGAAAACTTACCAGTTCAAAGTTTGATCGTTATTTTATGAGGAGTAACGTTGAGGGATTACGTGAAGAACCCGCCAGGACGCATGCGTGTCATTCTTCAAAGCAGCGGTGTGAAATCACAGATAACAGTAATGATTGAACATAGTAAGATTAGAGAAGAGGATACCAGTTGAACTTTATGATCAAGGGTGGGAGCGGAGGGCACGTAATCCCTCAACGTTACTCCTCATAAAATAATGATCAAACTTCGAACTGGTAAGTTCTCGGTTAATCTTACTATTTTACTTCGGAGTCACGTGAGTGACTACGTGAAGATTTCAAAGTTCTGTGATTTCATGCCGTGGAAACAAGTCCATGCATCACATCTGCCTTAATTGACTAAGGGAGGAATTGTGTTAACATGTTTAAACATGAATCCGACATTGAAATCCATGATAAAGTTATTAACAACAAATTATAGCCCCTATTTCATGGGGTGAAATCCTATTACATAACTTAAAATTGATTCTGCAAAAGTTCCAGGTTTAACCACTGGTTTATGGTAGAATTGTTGGAACGTATTTTCCCTTGACCATCCTGCTGTACTCCAGGATTTGGTCCATCGGTACGTCCAACTCCATAGCTGCCGATGTAGCTGCAGCCCTGGTGGAATGAGATTTGAATATGTTAGTATCCACTCCAGCTGTTGTTAAAACCTGTTTCAGCCATCTGGAAAAGTTTGAACCAACACTTTTTTGTGGGGTTGCTTGTGGCTGATTAGTAGTGCCATCTCATAGCCTCTGATGTTTTTGGTGTTCTCCATATATAACAATAAATGTCTTATTATACAGAGATGATCATCTATAGGATAAGCCCTAAAATCTATTTTGAGGCCTGATGGTCCCGGTCTGTTCTGTTTGACTAATTTGTGAATATGAAAAGATATATTTCTTATTGAAGAAGTCATATTGTCCAGCCTTAACTTATGTAAAGACTGTACCCTTTATACTGTAACCAAAGCCATCAGCATGACTGTTTTATGCGTCAGTTTTTGCAGGGACAGAGCTGTTCCTGGAGACCAGTTCCTTAGCAACGTTAGGACAATACTCACATCCCATATTTGAGAGTACCTAGTTCTTGGGGGATTGATATTAAAAATTCCCCTCATAAGTTTGGTTACCAGGGGGTGAGTCCCAACAGAATGACGCTCTGATCCTCGCGATAGATATGCTGAAAGGGCACTTGTGGCGCAGTTAATGGCACTGTAACTGAGCCCCTCATCATAATGGAGGCCTGCCAGGAATTCCAGAACAGACGTTATGTTCATCAAGCTGTAAGTGATGTTGTTTCTGTAACAATATATCTCCCATTTCCTGATGTATACCAGATATTTTTTTTGGTGGACTGCCTGTGAGCCGCTGAGATAATGTTCAATGTTCGGTCCGTCAGTCCCAGTTCCAGTAGAGGTTTCTTTAGACTCTACAAATTAATAAGTTTGTCGTATTATGACATGGATGGTTATCCCCAGTTACGGGATGAACCAACAAATCTGGTTGTTTCAGGATGGTGATACATGGTTCTAAGACCATGTCCAGTATCACAGGGAACCATGGTTGATTAGGCCAATCGGGCACTACCAAAATACCAAACGCCGAGTTTTGTTGTATTTTGCGTAATACCCGACTGATGAGGCAGAAAGGAGAGAATGCATAGAAAAAACAATTTCCCCCAATGCAGCGATAAAGCATCTATCGCTGATGCCCCAGGGTCTGGTTCCCAAGAAACATAGTTTGGTAACTGGTGATTGAGTCTAGATGCAAATAGATCGATATCTGGTGTTCCATACCATGCTACAATATCAGCAAATACTTTTATATCCAACATCCATTCGATGTTTTCATTGAATATGTGTGACCTGGTGTCTGCCACTGAATTTAGGTTACCTGGTAGGTAAGTAGCTGATATCCAAATATTTCTCTGGATACACCATTGCCAAATTGTATTAGCCAGATTGTCAAATGATGTCGATTTGATTCCACCCATATGGTCAATATATGCCACCACGGTGGTATTGTCAATCTGTAGTCTAACATGCTGGTGAGATATTCCAGAACAGTATGACTTTAGGCCATAAAACGCACCCAACATTTCAAGGTAGTTTATGCCAAGTGTCTGTAGTAATGATGCCTCCTGTGTATTCCGTCTACCTCCACAGCTGGAGATGGAATTGGTAGCACCCCAACCAAGTGCTCTGGCATCAGTTTGTAGCACCACTGAGGGGTTGCTGATAATGATAGGGCTGGAACAATGCCGAATGTTATCCCGCGGGAAACAAAAAACGACCGCAGAGTAATTCACTTACCTGCGGTCTTGGTTTCAAAATTACCGCTGCGGGGGAACGCTCCACCCCGCCTGTCATTTTGCAATGCGTGAAGCGATATGACACGCATGCGTCCTGGCAGGTTCTCCATGTAGTCACTCACATGACTCCGAAGTAAAATTAAAAGTAACATTAGCAAATTTGCAGATGACATAAAGCTGGGTGGCAGTGTGAACTGTGAGGAGGATGCTATGAGCATGCAGGGTGACTTGGACAGGTTGGGTGGGTGGGAAAATGCGTGGCAAACGCAGTTTAATGTGGATAAATGTGAGATTATCCACTTTGGTGGCAAAAACAGGAAGGAAGATTATTATCTAAATGGTGTCAAGTTGGAAAAAGGGGAAGTACAATGGGATCTGGGTGTCCTTGTTCATCAGTCAATTAAGCATGCAGGTACAGCAGGCAGTGAAGAAAGCAAATGGTACGTTGGCCTTCATAACAAGAGGAGTTGAGTATAGGAGTAAAAGGTCCTTCTGCAGTTGTACAGGAACCTAGTGAGACCACACCTGGAGTATTGTGTGCATTTTTGGTCTCCAAATTTGAGGAAAGACATTCTTGCTATTGAGGGAGTGCTGCGTAGGTTCATAAGGTTAATTTCCAGGATGGCGGGACTGTTATATGCTGAGAGAATGTAGCGGCTGGGCTTGTATACTCTGGAATTTAGAAGGATGAGAGGTTATCTTATTGAAACATATAAGAATATTAATAGTTTGGACACGCTAGAAGAAGGAGACATGTTCCCGACGTTGGGGGAGTCCAGAACCAGGGGCCACAGTTTAAGAATAGACAATAGACAATAGGTGCAGGGGTAAGCCATTTAGGACTGAGATGAGGATAAACTTTTCACCCAGAGAGTTATGAATCTGTGGAATTCTCTGCCACAGAAGGCAGTGGAGGTCAATTCACTGGATGTTTTCAAGACAGAGTTAGTTCTTAGTGCTAAAGTAGTCAAGGAATATAGAGAAAAGGCAGGACTGGTTTTAGATGATCAGACATGATCATATTGAATGTTGGTGCTGGTTCAAAGGACCGAATGGCCTACTCCTGCACCTATTTTTCTATGTTTCTGTGATTCTATGTGTTGCTTGCATAGGACATAGCCCCTAAGGCCACTCAAATATCAGAAGCTCTGCTTTTTCATAACAGTGGTTCCCGACTTATGTTTCGATGGAGCAGCTTTCAATTGATGGATTTGTGGGCAGGAACTGACTTGAGACGCCGTATGTAAAGAAAAGTCACTGTTCAAACGCATTCCTGCATGCTTCCAAATGCACATTTTTTCTCTCTGAAGACATTGACGTTATTTTCAAAGCATTCCAGTGGAGTTTTCATGGAGTGATCGGTGGGGCCCCCGCTGCTGATGACAGTTTACGAAACCTGATCCCTCGTGGTTGAGATATTACAGGAGACTCTCCGCGTGCAGTCACCTTGAAGTCACAGCCAATCTTCAGCCTACCATAAATACACCAACTTCAACAGCTCTGTATCTCAGATTCCGCTTGTCACCAGTGTGGAGGTGTCTCATAGAAACATAGGTGCAGGAGTAGGCCGTTTGTCCCTTCGAGTCAGCACCGACATTCAATATGATCATGGCTGATCATCCAGAATCAGTACCCCATTCCTGCTTACTCCCCATATCCCTTGATTCCGTTAGCCCTAAGAGCTATATGTAACTTTCTCTTGAAAGCATCCAGTGAATTGGCCACCACTGCCTTCTTTGGCAGATAATTCCACAGATTCACAACTCTCTGGGTGAAAAATGTTTTCCTCATCTCAGTCCTAAATGGCTTACCCCTTATTCTTAAACTGTGACCCCTGGTTTTGGACTCTCCCAACATTGGGAATTTTTTTTCTATATGCTAAATGCAGGAATTTATTTTTCCTGCATATAGCCTGCCATGATTTTTTTCCTGCATATAGCCTCCCTTAAGAATTTTAGACAAAATCTGGAGTAACTCAGCGAGACAGGCAGCATCTCTGGAGAGAAGAACTGGGTGACGTTTCAGGTCGAAACCCAAGAATTTTATATGTTTCTATAAGGTACCCTCTCATCCTTCCAAATTCCAGTGAATACAAGCCCAGTCGACCCTTTCGTTCATCATATATCAATCCCACCATCCTGGGAATTAACCTGGTGAACCTATGCTGTATTCCGTCAATGGGAAGAATGGCCTACCTCAAATTTGGAGACCAAAACAGCACGCAACATGCCAGGTGTGGTCAATAGACAATAGACAATCGACAATAGGCGCAGGAGTAGGCCATTTGGCCCTTCGAGTCAGCACCGCCATTCCATATAACCATATAACAATTACAGCACGGAAACAGGCCAACTCGGCCCTTCTAGTCTGTGCCGAACACTTACTCTCACCTAGTCCCATCTACCTGCACTCAGACCATAACCCTCCATTCCTTTCCCATCCATATGCCTATCCAATTTATTTTTAAATGATAAAAACAAACCTGCCTGCACCACTTTCGCTGGAAGCTCATTCCACACAGCCACCACTCTCTGAGTAAAGAAGTTCCCCCTCATCTTGCCACTAAACATTTGTCCATTAATTCTCAAATCATGTCCTCTAGTTTGAATCTTCCCTACTCTCAATGGGAAAAGTTTATCCATGTCAACTCTGTCTACCCCTCTCATAATTTTAAAGATATTCAATGTGATCATGGCTGATCATCTCCAATCAGAAGCCCGTTCCTGCCTTCTCCCATATCCCCTGACACTGCTATCCTTAAGAGCCCTATCTAGCTCTTTCTTGAAAGTCTCTAGAGAACCGGCCTCAACCGCCCTCTGAGGCAGAGAATTCCACAGACTCTCAACTCTCTGTGAGAAAAAGTGTTTCCTCGTCTCCATTCTAAATGGCTTACCCCTTATTCTAAAACTGTGGCTCCTGGTTCTGGACTCCCCCAACATCGGGTACATGTTTCCTGCCTCTAGCGTGTCCAAGACCATAACAATTTTATATGTTTAATAAGATATCCTCTCATCCTTCTAAACCAGAGTGTAAAAGCCCAACCGCCCCTTTCTCTCAGCACATGATAGTCCCGCTATCCTGGCAATTAACCTTGTAAACCTATGCTGCACTCCCTCAATAGCAAGAATGTCCTTCCTCAAATTAGGGGACCAGCAACACAATACTCCAGGTGTGGTCTCACTCGGATCCAGTACAACTGCAGAAGGATCTCTTTGCTCCTATACTCCTCTTGTTATAAAGGCCAAAATGCCATTCGCTTTCTTCACTGCCTGCTGTACCTGCATGCTTACTTTCATAGACTGATGAACAAGGACCCCCAGATCCCATTGTACTTCCCCTTTTCCCAACTTGATGCCATTTAGATAGTAATCTGCCTTTCTGTTTTACCAGGGCCCTGTATAATTGCTATATTTATTTTAAACAGAAGAAGATACTTTAGCCTGATTTGTTTCTTAAGTGTCCAGTGAAAGATATTCCGGAAAATGTTGATTGCATTGCTGTTGACCACATAGAGATGGTTGAAAACTTCAAATTCCTAGGAGTCAATGTCACCAACAACTTCTCCTTGACTACCCATATTGAAGCAATGACCAAGAAACTACACCAACGCCTCTACTTCCTTAGAAGGCTTAGGAAGCTCAGCATGTTCCCTACAACTCTCACCAACATCTACAGATGCAGCAAAAATGGTGAATCAGTGAAAACCTTTGCCATGGGAGGCTGTGGAGGTCAAGTCAGTGGATATTTTTAAGGTCAAGATACGTAGACAGATTCTTGATTAGTACAGGTATTAGAGGTTATGGAGTGAAGGCAGGCGAATGGGGTTAGGAGAGGGAGATAGATCAGCCATGATTGAATGGCGGAGTAAACTTGATGGGGTGAATGGCCTAATTCTACTGCTATTCCTTATGACCTTATGACCATGGAAAGCATTTTATCAGGATGCATCACGTCGTGGTTTGGGAACAGCTGCATCCAAGACCGCAAGATATTGCAACAAATCGTGGACGCAGCACAGACCATCACACAAACCACCCTTGCATAGACTCCATTTACACCTCACGCTGCCTCGGCAAGGCCAGCAGCATAATCAAGGATGAGTCGCATCCTAGTCTAGACTCTCCTACTAGTGGAAACATCCTCTCCATGTCCAGATCTTTCGCTATTCCATAAGTTTCAATGAGGGTCCCCTTCATCCTACTAAAGTCGCACCCTGGCCACTCCCTCTTCTCCCCTCTCCCATCAGGGAAAATGAATCGAAGTGTAAAAACGCCTACCAGATTCAGGGACAGTTTTTCCCCGGCTGTTATCAGGCAACTGAACCATCCTACCACAACTAGAGAGCAGTCCTGAATGAGTATCTACCTCATTGGTGACCCTCGGATTATCTTCGATCAGACTTTGCTGGCTTTACCTTGCACTAAATGCAATTCCTTTATCATGCATCTATACATTGTAAATTAGCAATGTTACAAAATTTTGAGATTTAAAAAATCAAGTCTGCAATTTATCCCATCAGATAATGCATAAAAATAAGTTTAATTTGACACCTACTTCACTTTCATATCTTCAGTATTAAAAAAGTTATGGCCATTTTCATACTCGGAAATTAACATCTTGTTCCCTCTTGATTTTCTTAACACACATCTGTGATTGAGGACAGTCTAAAGCCCATAACTTTATTAAAAATTAAGAGAAATGAAAGAATTTTTCAGTTATTATAGATTGAAGCATTCTGAAACAAATATTAAACAATCTTACTTGGATGACCTGAAATTAAAGCATATAATTAGTTAGTTACCCAATTGTAGCTAATTCCATAATTCAATTAATAGATCTAAACATTTATCCATTTCATAAGGAAAGATTAACATTTTTAAATAGCCTAAGTGTCCAAAGAACATTCAGACAAGAACTCACAATAAAACATGATTTTTAAATCTCATTGACATTAATTTATAGGCCAAATGGAAGGAATTTAGTGTTCAATTGCTGTAAATTAATGGCCATTTAAATCAGCTTTCGAGTGGGATCGTGTGGAACGCGATGGTTTGGAACGTTCCCATTGTGGTGAATTTGTACCCCATATGCCCAGAAAAATACTGCAGGATTTAATGGGCCCCCAAATCAGCTACTCGCAACATAAAATTTTGTATAAAGGGAGCTTAAGAAGCACTTTTTAATGTAAAAATGAACAGCCTACCTTGCGTTGTCCCCTACATGAGATCCGTCCCATTGGCGGCGGTCGCGGGTTTAGAGGATGATTTTTAACCTACTATAACAATTAAATAAACCAATATAGTTTAAAAATAGCTGCAGCGAACTAATGTTGCAGCGATTTTTCGTCAGCAACTAAGTAGGCTGAACAACATCGATTTGAATAGCCAAGAGAAAATCGAGTTTTAAACCCGCTCCCCATTAAAAGGCGCCAAAATTGCGCACACGGTCAGCGCAGACCTGCAGCGACGCTGAAGGTAAGTTTTGCAACATACCTATGTAAATGGCTCAATTGTAATCATGTATTGTCTTTCCACTAACTGGTAAGAACGCAACAAATGCTTTTAAATGTACCATGGTACACGTGACAATAAATTAAACTGAATTGCACTGGTTTACACAGTCACCATATGCTGTCTGATTGCAGACTGATCATAGTGTTCAGTTATTGCAATTAGTTAAAAACTCTGTTATCATTGTGTCTGCCAGCATGAAAGACAGTGAACCAGATCCATCTTAGGCTCTTTGAGCAAATCTGAGTTTTCTACCGTACATCAAATATTAATCAAAACTAAACATTAATAGACAATTGGATGCGTGACTAACAAGCCACATTTTAAACTGATTTCCACACTTAATAAGTCAACAGAAGGGTCTCACACTAGCAAGACGACACGGAGTTCTAATCACAAATAACCATATAACAATTACAGCACGGAAACAGGCCATCTCGGCCCTACAAGTCCGTGCCGAACAATTATTTTCCCTTAGTCCCACCTGCCTGCACTTATACCATAACCCTCCATTCCCTTCTCATCCATATGCCTGTCCAATTTATTTTTAAATGATACCAACGAACCTGCCTCCACTACTTCCACTGGAAGCTCATTCCACACCGCTACCACTCTCTGAGTAAAGAAGTTCCCCCTCATGTTACCCCTAAACTTCTGTCCCTTAATTCTGAAGTCATGTCCTCTTGATTTGGGCTCATGTTCTGCCACTTAGTTTTTTAGTTTAGAGATACAGCTCCATCGGAAACAGGTCCTTCGACCTACCAGCGATCGCCGCCCATTAAGACTATCCTCCACACACTAGTGACATTCTTACATTTATACCAAGCCCATTAACCTACAGACCTGTACGTCTTTAGAGTGTGGGAGGAAACCAAAGGTCTCGGGCAAAACTCACGTGATCACGGGGAGAACGTATAAACTCCGTACAGACAACACCCGTAGTCGTAATCGAACCTGGTCTCTGGCACTAGAAACACTGTGAGGCAGCAACTACTGCTGCACCACCGTGCCGCCATGTTGACTTGGATTTATGAATCAAAAGATTGGAGATTTAAAGCTTTCTATTAACTTGCACATATAGGAACAAGTCAAGATTGGGGCCAACATTGCAGCCAAGTTTGTGGATGATAAGTGGAGGGGCAGGCAGTGTTGGGGAAGGACATATATGGGTTGGGAGAGTTGGTAAAGAAGTGGCAAATGGAATATAGCATTGCTAGTATACGGCCATGCAGTTCGGTATAGGAAAAAAGGCCTAGACTATTTTCCAAATAGAGAGGGGATTCAGAAATTGTAGGTTCAAAGGTACTTGGGAGCATACTACAAGGTGGATTTGCCGCTTGACTCAGCAGGAAGGAAGGCAAATGCAATGCTCGCACTCATTTCAAGAGGACTAGAGTAGTCAAGAGAGTCAAGCGTTAAGAGTGTTTTATTGTCATATGTCCCAGATAGAACAATGAAATTCCCACTTGCAGCTTCACAACTGAATATGTAAACATAGTACACTGGAAATATAATAAATGAGAGAGAATATATATATATATATATTGTTATATATATATTGTTATATATATTGTTATATATATATATATATATATATATATATATAAATACATATATATATATATATATATATATATATATAAAAAAAAAACAAACAAACAATAACAGTGAAATATAAAAGCAAGGATGGAATGTTGAGGCTTTGTAAGTGCTGGTCAGACCACATTTGGAATATTGTGAGTGGGTCCTCAATATCTGAGGAAGGGTGCGCTGGCATTGGAGAGGGTCCAGAGAAGGAGGATCCAGAGGAGGTTTACTAAAATGATCCCAGGGATGATTGGGTTAGTGTATGAGGAGCTCTCCGACCGCTGGCCTGCGGCCTACAACATCTTGGAGCCTCGGTCCATGGAGCTCTGGCGGCAGGCGTGTAGAAGACCTTCCATCGTGGAACGGGCTATCCCTCGTCGCGGGTCACTGGAGAAGAGCTCCGACCGCCGGCTGCGGCCTACAACATCTTGAAGCTGCAGTCTCCGGTAAGGAGGTGACCGATTTGGGAGCTCGGGGCCGCGATATTATGTTGTGTATTGTGTCCTTTTTTAATTGTAGCGCTGCATGGTAAATTACATTTCACTGCACCTTATGGTGCATGTGACAAATAAATTTGAATCTTTGAACCTTTGATAACTCTGGGCCTGCACTCACTGGAGTTTAGAAGGATGAGGGGGTGATCTCATTGCAACCTACCGAATAATGAAAGACTTGGATAGAGTTGATGCGGGGAGAATGTGACCACTAGTGGAACCTACTAGTGGTTCAGAGGGCATAGGTTCTGAGTAACAGGGCGTACCTTTACATTGGAGATAATTTTGAGCTTGCTTTTTAATCTGATTTTTAATGTTTAAAACATTTTTAATTGGCAGTAAGTACTGCTAATAGGCAGCACAGTAGACTTGCTGCCTTACGGCGCCAGGGACCCAAGTTCGATCATGACTATGGAGTTTGTACGTTCTTCCCGCGAGCTGCGTGGGTTTTCTCTGGGATCTCTGGTATCCTCCCATTACACCAAAGATGTACACATTTGTAGGTTAATTGGCTTTGGCATAATTGTAAATTGTCCCCAGTGTGGGTCGGACGGTGTTAACGTGTGGCATCTCTGGTCGGCAAAGACTCGGTGGGCTAAATAGTCTGTTTCCACACTGTATCTATAAACTCAATTAAACTAAACTAAACTTTTCTACTGATTTTTAATGTTTAAAAAGTTTTTAATCGGCAGTAAAGATCTATTTGAATTTTAAACCTTTCATAAACTTTATAGAAGATGTAAAACAATCTTAATGATATAATAATGCCAGCTATTTAAATAGCCGCTGGTTCTCATCTGAATCTAAACTGACCTAGCAAATCCAGCTGTTCCCCTCGGACTGAAATGACATGTTCACTTAATAGTGAGAACGGTTGTGAAAAATAGCAGCAGGATCTTGATCAGTTGGCCAAGTGGGCTGAGGAATGGATGATGGAATTTAAAGCAGGAAAATGTATGGTGTTACAATTTGGGAAGTCAAATATGGGCAGGACCTACACAGTGAATGGTAGGGCTCTGGAGAGTGTTGTAGAGCAGAGGGATTTGGAAGTGCAGGTGTATGGTTCCCTGAAGGTGGAGTCACAAGTAGATCGGGTGGTCACAAAGGCTTTTGGCACATTGGCCTTCATCAGCAAGAGTATTGAGTATAGAAGTTGGGAGGTCATGTTGCAGTTGTATAAGACGTTGGTGAGGCCATATTTGGAGTATTGTGTTCAGTTCTTGGCACCATGTTATAGGAAAGATGTTGTCAAGCTAGAAAGTGTACAGAGAAGATTTACAAGGATGTTGCCAGGGCTAGAGGGTCTGGAGGGGCCAGAGGGTCTGAGCTATAGGCAGAGGTTGAGTAGATTGAGATTCTATTCCATGGAGTGCAGGAGCATGAGGGGTGACCAAATAGAGGTGTATATCATGAGAGGAATAGATTGGGTACAATCTTCGAAGAGAAGGTGAATTGAGGACCAGAGGACAAAGGTTTAAGGTGAAGGGAATTAATAGGAATCTGAGGGGTAATTTTTTCACACAAAGGGTGGTGGATGTATTGAACAAGCTGCCAGAGGAGGCAGTTGAGGCTGGGACTATCCCAACATTTAAGAAGTAGCTATGCAGGCACATGGATGGGACAGGTTTGGAGGGATATGGACCAAATGTTGACAGGTGGGACTAGTGTAGCTAGGACAAGTTGGCCGGTGTGGGCAAGTTGGGCCATCGAGGCTGTTTCAACACTGTATCACTCTCTGACTCCATGAATTAACAAAAATTAGATCTTTTCCCCGTAGGAAAAACATTAAGAATAGGTGCTGAGTTCTGCCAGCTCCATCTCACCAGGTACATGGATAAAGGAAGGAACTTATGCTTGGAGTCAGAGGATGTACGTAGGCACTGTAAGGGGCACTGATTGGGGATGATCAGCCATGAATACATTGAATGGCGCTGCTGGCTCAAAGGGCCAAATGGCCTACTCCTGTACTTATTGTCTATTGGACCACAGGTCTATCAGCAATTTTCTGGCACCAGCAGAGGTCACGGTCTTGTGGGGGGACCGAGATACCGGCCCTTAAATTTGACCGTGGCCAATCGGTGGGTCGAATTTGTCCCTTGTGGCCAGGGCTCTGGAGCAGGCAGTTCTGTTGCCATAGACGACTTCCGTGGCCATCTTTGTGGGCCGGTATCAGACACGATGAAAAGACACGAGGAACTGCACATGCTGGAATTTTGAGTAAAACCCAAAGCACTGAAGTAAGTCAGTGGGTCAGGCAGCTTAGTCGGAAGAATGGCCCCGACTTGAAATATTAGCTATCCCTTCCCTCCAGAGATGGTGCCTGACCCACTGAGTTACCCCAACACTTAGTTACAATCAAATAGGAACTGGAAAGAAACCTCTCAACCCCATTCTCCTGCCATGTCCCCGTAACTTTTGATGCCCTTGCTAGTTTAACTTCGTTTTGTTAAAGGGGCTGTCCCACTTGGGCGACTTAATTGGCGAGTTTAGAAGAGTTTGGAAAAAATGACATGTTGAAGACCTCCTTCAACTAAGTAGAAGACCTCCTTCGACTATATTGAAGACCAGTTTCGACTAGCTACGACTAACTTCGGGAAAATTGGGCACTGAATAATGGAGAGTGAAGACGACCTCCTTCGATCTCCTTCGAACTCCCTTCAACTATGATGAAGACTATCTCTGACTACCTTCGACTACCTTCGACTACCCTCGATTACCTACGACTAACATGCCGACCTACTACGACCTACTACGAGTAAACCTACGAGTAAAAAAAGTATCGATTTTTTTCCATGGCGACCTTTTTTTACTCGCGGGCATTTTTTAACATATTGAAAAAAACATTGCAACCTAGCTGAGGCCTCGAGTACGGAAACCACTCTTGAGCATGAAGGAGAGCTACGAAGACCTCCTACGACCTTGTGTCGACCATGCTGCGAGTATGCGTCGAGGGCAAACTCACCAGAACTCGCGGATTAGGTCGCCCAAGTGGGACAGGCCCTTTAGAGAAAAAGTGTTGAAACAGGTACTTCGACCCACAGAGTCCGGGCTGACCAGTGATCCCCGCACACTAACCCTATCCTACATTCATTAGGGACAATTTAAATTATATCAAGCCAATTAATCTCCAAACCTGTATGTGTGGGAGGAAACCAGAGATCCCTGAGAAAATCAGCACAGGTCACGGGGGAAATGTACACGCTCCACACAGACAGCACCCGTAGTCAGGATTTAACCTGGGTCTCTGGCACTGTAAGGCAGCAACTCTACCACTGTGCCACAGTGCCACCCCATGAACCTAATCAAGAAACTATCAATCTCTGCTTTAAAAATACCCAAGGGTAGCTTCCATCCAAATGGTATGAACATTG
Source organism: Leucoraja erinaceus (assembly GCF_028641065.1). Taxonomy (NCBI): domain Eukaryota; kingdom Metazoa; phylum Chordata; class Chondrichthyes; order Rajiformes; family Rajidae; genus Leucoraja; species Leucoraja erinaceus. The sequence continues at coordinate 35,717,734 of NC_073378.1, read as the reverse complement.
AATATTTCACCATTGCGACTCTGTTCTGTGATATAGATAGATGGAGTGAGTGGGTGAAAATTGGCCTGTGGGAGTTAACATAGGAAAGTGTTAGGTCACATCAGATAAATCAACATTATCTAAATGGAGAGAGATTGTAAGTGAATGATGCAGAGGGAGATGTGGGTGTGCTTGCTGAGCATGAATATAAACATTAAAAGGCAGATGAAGGAAAGGCCAGTAATGAAAAGACTGAGATAAGGTGATAAGGAGAGAAGAGATATGAAATGTGACGCCAAATGATCGGATATGGGAGGAAGGGATAAGAGGAGCGAGATTGTTGGAGAAATCAAAATACATAAGAGCGGAGTGGGCTATTATACCCATTGACTTAGGAGAAAGAGATAGATCAGCCACGATTGAATGGTGGATTACAAAGGGTATGGGGAGAATAGAATAGAATAGAATAGAATGGAATAGAATGCAATTTATTGCCATTCAAACAACTTGGTTTGAACAAAATTGCATTTTCTACAGTTTTTACATTACAAAAAAAACCAAAGACCCACACTTAACACAGTTTACATAAACATCCATCACAGTAAGTCTCCAACACTTCCTCACTGTAATGGAAGGCAAAGTCTTTATCTCTTCCCTTTGTTCTTCACCCGCGGTCCAGCAGTCCAACTGCAGCGTTGAGGCGAACTGGGGCTCCGATGTTAAAGCCCCTGGCGGGTGATGGTAAGCCCTGTGGCCATTAAGCCGTGCCGGGCGATGTTAGGCCCCGGCTCCGTGTCCTTTAAACCCCGCGATTCCAGCGGAAGAAGTTGCCGTTGCGGGAGCTCCGAAAAGTGGTCTCCCACCAGGGACCTGCGAGCTCCCGATGTTCCTGTCCACTGGGCCTGCAGCCAGAGCCTGCAAAGCTCCAAAGTCGGGTCGCAGCTGCGCGCCACCACAGCTCCTCCCGCTCCGAAGACGGCCAGCTCCACGATGGCAGATCCACAGGCTCCGCGACTGGAGCCCTCAGGTTAGTCCCAGCCGGAGGCCGCTGCTAGCTCCATGATGTTAGGCCCAACAACATCGGAGACCCGACAGGGAAAAAGTCGGGTCCCCGTCCTGAGAAGAGATTAGCGGGTTCCCCCACATCCCTCCCCTCCACCCCCCACATATACACAGCTAAAAATAAAAACTAGGATCAAGACATACATTTAACAGGACAAAAATAAAAAGAATTAAAAAAGACAGATGACTGTAGCCCATCCGCTGCCGTTAGGCCCCGCCACACCAACAATGGCCTAATTCTGCTCCGATCAATTCCAGGTGCACATCCATGCAGGGCACAGGGAGGGGGAGTGTTTGTTCACACATTCATAAATTCAAGGAGCTGAATTAGGCCAATCAGTCAATTAAGTCTATCCAGCCATTCGATCATGGCTGATCTATCTCTCCCTTCTAACCCCACTCTCCTGCCTTCTACCTATAACCCCTGACATGCATACTAATTAAGAATCTGCCAATCTCCGCCTTAAAAATATCCATTGACTTGACCTCCACAGCCTTCTGTGGTGATGGAATCCACAGATTCACCACCCTCTGACTAAAGTTAGTTATTTACCTGAATCAGGAGAATTCAAAGTTCATACCGTGGGATTGCAAGCTGCCCAAGTGGAACATAGCACAGTTCTTTCAAAGAGTCAGTATAGGCACGATGGGCTGACTGGCCTTGGCTATCAACACTCATTAATTCAATAATACCTCCACAATATAAACAACCAGAATAGAAACTGATCGGCACGGACATGGTAGAAACTGTGCAGCATGGCGGCGCAGCAAAGAGTTGCTGCCATTCAGCGCTTACAGCACCAGAGGCCCAGGTTCGATCCCGACATCGGGCGCTTGTCTGCATGGTTTCTCTGAGATCTTCGATTTCCTCTCACACTCCAAAGACGTACAGGTATGTAGGTTAATTGGCTTGGTGTATGTGTAAATTTTCCCTAGTGTGTGTTGGGTAGTGTAAATGTGCGGGGATTGCTGGTCGGTGTGGACTCAGTGGGCCGAAGGGCCTGTTTGCGCGCTGTATCTCTAAACTAAACTAAACTGAACTGTGATCCTAAACTGCAAACCAGGTTTTGGAATGAAAAGGAAGAAAACAGCTTGAATCCTTCTGGCACTATTTATGACTCTAATAATAGACCTTGCTCAGAGCTGCTTGTTTTTATCGTGCCCTGTCAACTTTCTTTGAAGTCGTTTCAACTTTCCTCCGAAATGATTTGTCAGCTTTTGAGAGTTCTCTTTCAGCCTGTCTTGAATATTTGGAAGCAAGCAGTGTGTCATAGACTCATAGAGTCATAGTGGAAACAGGCCGCTCGGCCCAACTTGCCAACACCGACCAGCATGTCCCAGCTACACTAGTCCCACCTGCCTGTGTTTGGTCCATATCCCTCCAAACCTGTCCTACCCATGTACCTGTCTAACTGTTTCCTAAACGTTGGGATAGTCCCACCCTCAACTACCTCATCTGGCAGCTTATTCCACACACCCACCACCCTTTGTGTGAAAAAGTTACCCGTCAGAATCCTATTAAATCTTTTCCCCTTCACCTTGAACCTATGTCCTCTGGTCCTAGATTCCCCTACTCTGGGCAAGAGACTCTGTGCATCTACCCGATCTATTCCTCTCATGATTTTGTACACCTCTATAAGATGCGTCTCCACTGGGTTTTTTTTTTAACGCCAAATACCCGAGCTGTAGTTACTTTCTTGAAAGTTTGTTGCCAATAAGTTTTCTGTTTCAAATGGAAATCCTGAGATGGGATTCAAGGCTCGGTGGCGTCCATCATTTCCCAGCATCTACGAATCTGCAGTTTAATCGAATGCAAATTATCCCCGACCTCAGCACACTGTTAGGAAGAAGAAGAATTGCTGAGTGCATTTTATCGGAAATGCAATACTATTTTTTTTTATTGCCTGAACAACTTTTTAGTAAACGCCCTGCATAACTACCAGCAAATAATGGGCAACATAGATTTAAGACAGAGTATGTATCCATAAATAAGTCAATTCCTATAAAGGGCAAATTCAATTTCTCCTCCGACTAAGCTGCCTAAATGGAAACGATTTGCGCCATCTTCAAAATGAACTGTCTGCATTATTCCTTGTCACGCATCACTGTTGGTAGCTCAAGGAAATAACACAGGAATTCCTTCGTGAAACCACTCATCATTTTTGACAGGAGAAAATGCCAGAGCAGGCAGCCATATGTGCAATATGAATGAATAGAGGAGTTTCATTTAGGTTTTCACCAGTTCCACCTTCAAGACCTCATCTGACCCATAGTATATAAAGTGTCTAAAATCATGAGAGTAATAGAAGATAGACACAAAATGCTGGAGTAACTCAGTGGGACAGGCAGCATCTGTTCTGCCTAAATTCTACCAGCATGTGAACATTGCAACCAGGGGGAAGAACAAACTAGATCTGGTGTACACCAACATTAAAGATGCATATAAAGCAGCCCCCCTCCCCCATATCGGCAACTCTGACCACTTAGCGGTCATGCTCACACCTGCATACAGACCCAGGGTGAAACAGGACAGGCCAACGGTCAAAGAAGTCAGAACATGGCCACAGGGAGCTACGGCAGCACTACAAGACTGTTTTGAAACCACACAGTGGGCCATTTTCAGAGAGGCAGCAACAGATGACAGTGGCATCAACCTCCAAGAATATACAGAATCCGTCATCGCATACATCAATAAATGTATTGAGGATGTAACGGTGGTAAAAACCATCAGGAGGCGTGCCAATCAGAAACCTTGGCTAACTGGGGAAGTGTGTTCCCTACTGAGAATCCGGAATGCGGCATTCAAATCTGGGGACAACGCAGCATACAAACTGGCAAGGGGTAACCTATCCCGGGGGATCAGGGAAGCGAAGAGGCTGTACGGACAAAAACTCAATAGCCACTTCGCAAATGACAAAGACACACGTCGCTTGTGGCAGGGATTTCATACCATCACTGACTACAAGCCCCCCCCGCTGCGGATATGCCAAAACAACCCCTCCCTACCAGATGAACTGAACGAGTTCTACGCACGGTTTGAGGTTAAAAACAGCACCCAGACACGTGCACTACTGCCATCTCCCAGTGACCAGTCGCTCAGGCTGTCCGCAGGAGATCTTCAGGAGGGCGGGGAAACAACACCATACACCTCTGCACATCGACGGAGCTGATGTGGAAAGGGTCAGCAGCATGAAGTTCCTAGGACTACATCTGTCTGATGACCTGACGTCCACGGCCAACACCACAGCTCTGGTCAAGAGAGCCCAGCAGCGACTACACCCTCTCCGAAGACTACGTAAAGCAGGCCTCCCCACTACACACCTACGGACTTTTTATAGGGGGACTGTCGAGAGCACATTGACCTACGGCATCACTTCCTGGTTCGGGAGCTGCAAGGCGTACGAACGGCACCAACTAGACAGGATAGTGAAGACTGCCAGCAGGATTATTGGTGCTCCACTCCCCTTCCTGCTGGACATATACAGGAAGAGATGTATCAGCAGAGCCATCTCCATCATCAAAGACCCCTACCACCCATCGCATGACATTTTCTCCATCCTGCCATCTGGGAAGAGGTACAGGAGCATTAGCTGCAAAACCAGCAGGATGCTCCTCAGCTTCTTCCCACAGGCTATAAGATTGCTAAATGGACTTTGCCCCCTGCCAAGTATCGCGCACAAACCCCCACACTGCAGCAGAGCCACTGTTGTGCCGCTGCCGGTCGGAACGCCTGTTGAATGTTTAGTAGAGTGTTAAATTTGTTCATGATACATGTATTTTTTTTATTTCTATTTATTTTTCATGCACACTGAATGGACACTGGTTGAGCAACGTTTTTTTGTTTCCTCTGGGTATGCGAATACTCAGGAAATGACAATAAAGATATACAATACAATACAATACATCTCTGGAGCGAAGGAATGGGTGACGTTTCGGGTCGAGGGGAATAGATCGGGTAGACGCACAGAGTCCCTTTCCCAGAGTGGGAGAATCATAGCAAGAGGATTTGAGTATTGGAGCAGGGAGGTTCTACTGCAGTTGTACAGGGCCTTGGTGAGACCACACCTGGAGTATTGCGTACAGTTTTTGTCTCCTAATCTGAGGAAAGACATTCTTGCCATAGAGGGAGTACAGAGAAGGTCCACCAGACTGATTCCTGGGATGGCAGGACTTTCATATGAAGAAAGACTGGATAGACTCGGCCTGTACTCGCTAGAATTTAGAAGATTGAGGGGGGATCTTATAGAAACTTACAAAATTTTTAAGGGGTTGGACAGGTTAGATGCAGGAAGATTGTTCTCGATGTTGGGGAAGTCCAGAACAAGGGGTCACAGGATAGATAGATAGATAGATAGATAGATAGATAGATAGATAGATAGATAGATAGATAGATAGATAGATAGATAGATAGATCCTTTATTGTCATTCAGACCTTTCGGTCTGAACAAAATTATGTTGCCTGCAGTCATACACAGAATCAATAATAACAAAATATACAATAAACACTAATTAAACGTCCACCACAGTGAGTTCACCAAACACATCCTCACTGTGATGGAGGCAAAGTCTTAGTCTCCGTCTCTTCCCTCCTTGTTCTCCCTCTGCGCTGAGGCGATCGACCCAGGCCGAAGATGCCGCTCTCCAGTCCAGCGGACCTCTGTGGTGATGTTGTCGCCGCCGAAAGCCGGAACGCCGTCCCCGCTCCGAGACGGGTCAATGTTCGAGACCACCGCATCAGCTCCGGGCCGCTGCCACAGCTCTGGGCCACCGCCCCCGCTCCAAGTCCCGCCGCCCCCGCTCCAGGTCCCGCAGTCTCCGCTCCGGGCCGGCACCCCAGCTCCGGGTCCCGCAGTCTCCGCTCCAGGTCCCGCAGTCTCCGCTCTGGGCCGCCGCCCCAGCTCCAGGCCGCTGCCCCAGCTCTGGGTCACGCAGTCTCAGCTCCGAGCCCCACTGCATCAGCTCCAGGCCGCCACTGAAAGCCAGAACGCCGCACCAGCAAGTTGGGCCACTGCCGCCCCAGCCCGGAAGATGGCCAGCCTCTTGTTGGTAAGTCCTGGCTGGCTCTGCCTCCGGAGTCTCGGGGTCAGTCGCAGGCTGGAGGCCGCCAGCTCCGCCATTAGGCCTCAGCGCAGACGGAGGCGGAGAAGGGGTACACGACACGAAATAGTCGCATTCCCCCGAAGGAAGAGACAGAGAACATGTTTCACCCCCTCTAACACAACCCAACAAACTAAAACTTAAACAAAACAAGACAAAAAAAACAACAGAAAAATGTAAAGACAGACGGACTGCAGGGGAGCCGCAGCTGTTAACAGCGCTGCCACTTCCGGAGTTTGAGGATAAGGTGGAAGTCTTTTAGGGTCAAGATGAGAAAAAAATGTTCACACAGAGAGTGGTGAATCTGTGGAATTCTCTGCCACAGAAAGTGGTTGAGGCCAGTTCATTGGCTATATTTAAGAGGGAGTTAGATGTGGCCCTTGTGGCTAAAGGGGTCAAGGGGTATGGAGAGAAGGCAGGTACAGGATACTGAGTTGGATGATCAGCCATGATCATATTGAATGGCGGTGCAGGCTCGAAGGGCCGAATGGCCTACTCCTGCACCTATTTTCTATGTTTCCATGTAATCGTGGGCCAGAGGACCCAAAGGGTGGTGGGTGTATGGAACAAGCTGCCAGAGGAAGTCGCTGAGGTAGGGACTATCCCGACATTTAAGAACCAGTTATGGGCCTGTTCCACTTACGCAACTTTTTTGGCGACTGTTGGCACCTGTCATAGGTCATTGCAGGTCGCCGAAAATGTTCAACATGTTAAAAATCCAGCGGCGACCAGAACAAGGTACGACTCTTTGGGCGACTACTCACGTCCATAGAGGCTTCACCCCGCGACATGTCACCGGGGTATAGTCTTTATGGTCGTGACTAGTCTCCTCAGTCGCCTAAAGTCATAGCGTCTCTCTGGTCACAGCTAGTTTAGTTTAGTTTAGTTTAGTTTAAAGATACAGCGCGGAAACAGGCCCTTCGGACCACCGAGTCCGCACCGACCAGCTCTCCCCACACACTTACACTATCCTACACACACATTCGAGACAATTTATATTTATACCAAGCCAATTAACCTACGAACCTGTACGTCTTTGGAATGTGGAAGAAAACCGAAGAACTTGGAGAAAACCCACGTAGGTCACGGGAAGAATGTACAAACTCCGTAGTTGGGACCGAAACCAGTTCTCTGGCACTGCAAGGCAGTAGCTATCCCGCTGCGTAATAAAAGCCAGGGTGTTGAATGATCATCCTCAGAGTAGTTTTATACCCTGTGTGTTTGTAAATCTGCTATGTGGTAAATAAAATCAAGTTAGTCATATTCTAATATTCTATCTTCCCAAGCCTTTCATGCATCCTTCCACACCTTATCACACACATTTACAGTATTTAGCTGTCAATGCCAGATCAGCAAACTGGTAGCTCTGAATTTGTCCCGGTCCGAACAAGCATCAGTCATATCAAATTGTATGACTAGCCATCTTGTTTCATATATCTCTAAACAACATATGCGTGATGGTTTTCTCATGCATTTGTCCATACTCAGCATAGGCAGATGTTTAAACAAAATGGCACAAAGTGCTGGAGTAACTCAGCAACTCAGGCAGCATCTCTGGAGAACATGGAAAGGCAACGTTTTTTGGGACCCTTAGTTTAGTTTAGTTTAATTTAGAGATACAGAGCGGAAACAGGCCCTTCGGCCCACTGGGTCCGTGCCGACCAGCAATCCCCGTACATTAACACTATCCTACACCCACGAGAGACAATGTTTTAAAACATTTTCCGGGTCAATTAACCTACAAACATGTACGTCTTTGTAGTGTGGGAGGAAACTAAAGATCTCGGTGGAATCCCACCTTCTTCAGACTGATTGTGGGAGGGGAGCTCCTAACTCTCAATCTAAAGAAGCGTCTCGACCCGAAACATCACCTATTCCTTTTTTCTCCAGAGATGCTGCCTGAACCCCTGAGTTACTCCAGTTTTTTGTGTCTATCTTTGAAAAAGGGAAGAGGCAGGGAAAAGTGTGGCAGGCAAAAGGTTAACAGAGGCGAAGGGGTGTTTTGATAAGCAGATGGTTGGAAGAAAGGCCAGAGATAAGAACAGAAGGTGTGAGATGTTTGAAGAGTTGCAGATTGTGAAACCAGTGGGAGGAAAGTAGCAAGGGAGAGGGGGAGGGAGGAGGGGAGGGGGAAATTCATAGAGTCATAGCGTGATACAGTGTGGAAACAGGCCATTTGGCCCAATTTGCCCACAATGTCCCAGCTACACTAGTCCCACCTGCCTGCGCTTGGTCCATCCCTCCAAACCTGCCCAATCCATGTATCTGTCTGGTACACAAAAATGCTAGAGATACTCAGCGGGTGCAGCAGCATCTATTGAGCGAAGGAAATAGGCAACTTTTCGGGCCGAAACCCTTCTTTAGGCCCATAGATGCTGCTGCACCCACTGAGTTTCTCCAGCAATTTTGTGTACCTTCGATTTTCCAGCATCTGCAGTTCCTTCTTAAACACCATGTATCTGTCTAACTGTTTCTTAAAAGTTGGGACAGTTCCACCCTCAACTACCTTCTCTGCAGCTTATTCCATACACCCACTACCCTTCATGTGAAAAAGGTACCCCTCAGTTTCCCATTAAATCTTTGCCCCTTCACCTTGAACCCATGTCCTCTGGTGGAAGGGAGAAATAGGTGGGAGGGAAGAGAGATGATGGGCGGGTTTGTGGGAGGGAGCTAGTTAGAGATTATCTAAATTTAGAGAATGCAATGTTTATATTGTTGTGTGGTGTAGATGGTCCATGCATGCAACCAATAATATAGCTACCTCAGTACCACTAACCACGCCTTGGTTATCAAGTATAATAATTCTCCCTCCCTCTCTTGGTTCCAGCACGGTTATAGACTGCTAGTAGTCAGTGCTGGAATGTGTTTAACCTGAGTGATCATTAAACAATAAGTAAAGTTACAAGTGTGTCAGACTTAATTTCTTTACATGGTGTCAGATAGTTAAAACGCGCGCTTCCTGTTCATCGGGTTTTATTTCTTTATGTGTTGCTTTATCGGAGTTTTTTCTCGCACCCCTCTGTCACTATGGCCTCCTCGTGCCGCAAACCCTCGCCCCTTGTCCTTGATGCCGACATAGCGGAGCGCTGGGCGACTTTTGAGTTGGATTTCACACACTACATGAATATCGTTCACCGTAACGATCCCGACGCCGTCAAAGCATCTCTCCTGCTGAACCTTGCCGGTCCTGATCCCATGAGGAGAGCACTTGCTTTTGCCTACAATCCCGTGGTCCAGGATGACAACGATCAGGTCCTAGTGCCTGCGGAGTCTGCCAACGATCCGGTATGTTTGCTACGAAAGTTTGCTGAAATTTGTGACTTGCCCTCTAACTGCATTTTAGAGCGAGCCAAGTTCTTTACGCGGAAACAACAGCCTGATAAGCCAGTTGAGTGATTTATTGCTGATCTGCGCTATCTTGCCCAGAGGTGCCGATTTGAAAATATGACTGACCAGCTTACTAGGGACATTTTAGTAACAGGGATGCTGGATCAGAAGTTGGAATCGGAGCTACTGAGAAAGCCTGATCTTACTCCGACCGAGGCCATGCACGCATGCAGGTTGGCCAAAGTTGTTGATCCGCAGTTTGGACAGCGGGAGTCTGATAGCCGAGCTATCAATCTAACGGTTCTCAACAGACCACGTCCCAAAATATACAATAGACCCGTGCCGTGGACGAGCTACCCCCCCTGGCACTCACGTTGTTAAAATTGCACCCAATTGCAATTATGTGCATTCTATGCAGTCGCAGTGCCCTGGTTATGGTAAATCCTGCAATTTCTGCAAGATGTTTAACCATTTCTCTGCTGCCTGCCGGCCCCGTGGGAAACATCCCCCTGCTTCTAGACAAGTATTAAACAACCTGGTACAAGTCGATAACGAGTTTGGTTCTCAGTCATCTCTTGACACTGCCCACGACTCTGAGCCAATTAGTTCTCAAGGAGATGCTAGTGTATTCACACTCCTACACGCACCTGTTCTACTCCCTGATCCATCGGTCCTCGTTACTGTCAACAATCATTCTTTCTCTGCTAAGCTCGATACTGGGGCAAAAGTCAATGTTATGTCAACAAGCCTGTTCAAGAGGTGAGCTGAAACCTGTGGGGAAGGCCACTTTCAATTGTGTGCTGCAGAAGTTATCGCGGCCTCTCCTGTTCTATGTTCTCGACTATGACTGTGTGACTCTGTTGGGCAAACAGGCATGCCAGGACCTAGGACTGGTGTCCTTCGACCACACCGTCAACGAAGTGCAGATGTTGCTGAATCCTACGTCTGAATACCCGGACCTGTTTGACAATGAGCTGGGCAAGCTACCACTCGTTTACAAAATCGGCACCGACCCGAAGTGGTGCCCGTGGTCCGTGCACCACACAGAATATCCCTCGCTATGAAGGAGAAAGTTGAGTCTATGCTGAAGAGCATGGTTGCGATGGGAGTGCTGGAAGCGGTCAGCGAACCCACCGACTGGGTCTCCACCATGGTCGCCACCCTGAAAAAGGACAAGAACGAGATACGGGTGTGCACCAATCCGAAGGACCTGAACCTCGTGATAAGGCGACCACACTACCCCATGAGAACCGTGGAAGACGTTGCAGTAGTCGGCCAGGCCACGGTTTTCTCTGTCCTTGATGCCAAGAGCCCTTTCTGGCAAATACCTCTCGACAAACGCTCCTCCGACCTGACAACGTTTGCCACTCCATATGGCAGATTCAAGTTCTTACGGATGCCATTTGGTATTAGCTCCGCCAGCGAGATGTTTCAGCAGTCCATGGAACAGCTGTTCACTGGCATGCCATGTGCCATCTTTGTGGATGATATCCTAGTGTACGGGAAGAATACCGTCGAACATGACAAGAACCTCTGCCAGGTCCTGGACCGGGCCTGACAGATCAATTTGAAACTGAACGAAAAAAAATGCAGTTTCCGCGTATCCGAAGTGCCTTACGTCAGGCATATCTTCACTTCTAACAGTCTGAAGCCCGACCCGCAAAAGACAAATGCAATCTCCCAGATGTCAGCCCCCACCGATGTCCTCGGTTTGCAGCGATTCCTGGGCATAGTCAACTACCTGGGGAAGTTCATCCCAAGATACAAGATACAATTTATTTGTCATTTGGACCCCTTGAGGTCCAAACGAAATGACGTTTCTGCAGCCATACATTACAAACAAATAGACCCAAGACACAACATAATTTACATAAACATCCAGCACATTGCTGTGATGGAAGGCCAAAAAAACTTATCTCTCCACTGCACTCCCCCACCCCCCCTGATGTCAGAGTCAAAGTCAAAGCCCCCGGCTGGCGATGGCGATTGTCCCGCGGCCATTAAAGCCACGCCGGGTGATGCAAGGTCGCACACCGGGTTCTTGATGTTAGAGCCCCTGGCGTGCGCTCTAGGAGGCCCCGCTCCAGGAGCTCTTCGACCCCGCAACTCGGGCAGGAGAGGTCGCCGTTGCGGGAGCCCTGAAAAGCGATCTCCCTCCAGGGACCCGCGGGCTCCCGGTGCCGCCGTCCGCCAGACCCGCAGTTGCAGCCTCCGAATCTCCGGAGGTCGGGCCGCAGCAGCGCTCCACCACTGCTCCACCCGCTCTGGACTCGGCCCGCTCCGCGACGGTGAGGTGAGTAGTCGGCACCAGAGCCCCCGGTCTTCCTGTTGGAGGCCACTCCTCGTTGCAGCCCCAACGACAACGGAGACCCGACCTTTTCTTTGTCGATGCTACCATTTCTCATGCCCAAGGACAATTTTACTGGCCCGGCATGGCCAAATATATCAGGGACAGAGTGTCCTCCTGTCCCTCCTGCAACAACCTTGCCCCACACCAGCAGCGCCAGCCTCTTTTGCAGCAGCCGGCGCCTACCATGCCCTGGACATCGCTGGCTGCCGACATATTGGAATGGCGGGGCAAGCAGTTCCTCGTCCTGGTCGACTCGTACTCCAACTGGTTCGAAGTGGACATACTTCCCTCCATCACCTCCAAGATGGTCATCAGCAAGCTGCGCAGGCACTTCGCCACTTTCGGTGCCCCTGTGCGCTTGCAGACCGACAACGGCCAGCAATTCACTAGTGCCGAGTTCAAAACTTTTGCTGCCAGGTGGAACTTTCATCACTACACCAGCAGCCCTGAGTATCCACAGAGTAATGGCCTGGCCGAACGGGCTGTGCGGAGTGCTAAGGCTTTGCTGGAGCAGTCGAGCCTGTCCAACTGTGATTTCTACTTGGGCTTACTCAACCTACGAAACATCTCCTGGGACCCAGCCATGGGTTCCCCTGCCCAGCGTCTGATGTCGCGGATGACACGACCGCCCATGCCAATCGCCCAACAGGCCCTGATACCCAAAGTGCTCGAGCCTGCCACTGTCCAACAGCGGATTGACCAGAAGCATGAAAGTCAACGACGTTCCCATGACAAGTCCTGCCGCCCCCTGTCCCCTCTACTGCCAGGCCAAGTTGTTCGGATGCAGACTACGACCGGCTACTCCCGCCTCGCGACCGTGGTCGGTATGGCTGACTCCCCAAGATCTTACCTGGTGGACTACGAAGGGACTGTCTATCGTTGCAGCCGTCAACACCTACTGGCCATGAACGAGCCGAAGCCTGCACCGGCGGGTCCTTATGCTCCTCCGCTGTCGTTCCAGCCTGTCACTGCCGATCACCCTGCTGGTCCCCGCATGCCGCTTACCCCTCCGCTGCTGCGGTCTCCTCATCCTTTGCGTTCTCCTCCTCCTCGGCCGCCTGGTTTTGTCAGGGTCCCTTCACCTCCTCTGCGTTCACCTCCCCCTCCTGCCTTTCCAGCTTCGACTGCGCTTGATCCTGCTTTAACTTTCTCGCCTGCCTCCGATACGCCTTCTCTTCTTTCTGATGGGGGGAGAAGGTATTGTACGCACGCGTTCGGGTCGCATTGTCAAGCCGCCTGTTCGCTACGACGACTTTGCTTAAACTCACATGCCCTGTGCTGTTACATTGCCACGGCTCTAATCCTGTTTTGATTTCTAAGGGGAAGGATGTAGATGGTCCATGCATGCAACCAATAATATAGCTACCTCAGTACCACTAACCACACCTTAGTTATCAAGTATAATAACTCTCTCTCTGTCTCTCTCGCGCTCTCTTGGTTCCAGCACGGTTATAGACTGCTAGTAGTCAGTGCTGGAATGTGTTTAACCTGAGTGCTCATTAAACAATAAATAAAGTTACAAGTGTGTCAGACATCTTTACAGGTTGTAAGCTACCCAAGCCGAATATCAGGTGCTGTTCTTCCAGTTCGCGTGTGGCCTCACTCTGGGCAATGCAGGAGGCCCAGGAAAGAAAGGTCAGTGTGGGAATGGGAAGGGGAGTCAAAATTGTTGGCAACTGGTAGAGCCAGTAGACCTTGGTGAATCAAGCATAAGTTCCCAGTGATACTTGCATAGACAGATGTTTGATATGGTTAGGACAGATGTGCAGATACACAACATGGCACGGACAATTTAGCTTAATTTAGTTTATTTCAGTTTAGTTTAGTTTAGTTTAGTTTTGTTTTGTTTAGTTTAGTTTAGTTTTGTTTAGTTTAGTTTAGTTTAGTTTAGCTTAGTTTAGTTTGTTTAGAGATACAGCATGGAAACAGACCCTTCTGTCCACCGAGTCCATGCCGACCAGTGATCCCCATACACGAACACAATCCTATACACAAGGAACAATTTGTGATTTTTACCGAAGCCAATTAACCTACAAACTTGTACGCCTTTGGAGTGCGAGTGGGAACCGGAGCACCCGGGAAAAACCCAGACTGTCAGGGAGAGAACATGCAAACTCCGTATAGACAGCACCCGTAGTCAGGATAGAACCTGGGTCTGTGGCTCTGTTAGGCAGCAACTCTACCGCTGTGCCACCTCATGTCCAATGGCGTGACCCATTGAGAGTATGTGCTGATGAATGATATAGCATGGAATAGCGTGTTTATGGACATTGCATGCTTCTGTTCATCTATCCTTATATCATAAATGCGCTTCAACCATACCTCGATCGATAAATACAATAGGATGAGAAGATACATGTTAACTGGGAATCAGGAACTGTGGTGATGTATAAATAATATTCAACGGAAATCCAAAACATGATTTTCATTATATTTAATTATATGGATTTATTTATTCAAAAGCATAGATCAAACAGAAAGATATTGCCAATATTAATATTTAGTTTAGTTTAGTTTAGTTCAGTTTAGTTTAGTTTAGTTTACTGATACAGCATGGAAACAGGCCATTTGCTCCAGAGAGCTCACACTGACCATCGATCACCCATTCCCACTAGTGTTATGTTATCTCACTTTGTCATCCACTCCCTATACACTGGGGACCTATTAAACTACAGACCCATAAGTCTTTTGGAGGAAACCGGAGCACCCGAAGGAAACCCATGAAGTCACAGGGAGAACGTGCAGACTCCGCACAGACAGCACCTGAGGTCGAGATTGAACGCAGGACTCTGGCGCTGTGATGCAGCAGATCTATCAGCTGCGCCACTGGGCCGCCAACAATTCTCATTCAGGAAAATGGGCTGTGGGATCGATGTCATCCATACAAAACCAAATGTGTTTGGAAATTGGATTTGAAGGCAGAAATATATGACTTTAAAATATGCTTTAAAGCAGTTACACTGATCCAGAGTTACTCCATTCACTTTAACGTCATGTTCATAAATGATAGGAGCAGAATTAGGCCATTCAGCCCATCAAGTCTACCTCACCATTCAATCATGGATGATCTATTTCTCCCTCACAATCCCATTCTCTTATCTTTCCCCCATAATCCCAGACATCCGTACTAATCAAGAAACTGTCAATATCCACTGACTTGGCCTCCACAGCCTTCTGTGGCAAAGAATTACACAGATTCACCTCTTGACTAAAGAAATTCCTCCTCATCTCCTCCCTAGAGGAACATCCTTTTATTCCAAGGCTATAGCTTCTGGTCCTAGACTCTCCCACTCGTGGAAACATCCTCTGAACTGACCGACACTTCAGAGTGGCCTGGGAACTTGACACAGGCCAACAAGTTTCTGAGAAACATATACAGAGATGTGTACAGTGACATATTTAGTAAAATAGTGCTTCTTGCCAGATGTGAGGTCTCTGCACTCTCTTCCAACTTATCTCAGAATAGCATTTAAACTGAAATTAATAGAAGAATGCCAAGAAACAAAAAAAATAATTCTCTGTAACTAATACTGGTGGAAAAACCAAGCAGGACAAGTGACCTAAAATATTCGGCTTTGGTCAGGCAGCAAACCCAAAGGTATAGAGTTATAGAATCATGGCGTCATGCAGCATGGATACAGGCCCTTCAGCCCAACATCCCCATGTCAACCAATATGTCCCATCTACACTATTTCCACCTGCCTGCATTTGCCCCATATCCCTCTAAATATAACCATATAACCATATAACAATTACAACACGGAAATAGGCCATCTCGGCCCTACAAGTCCGTGTCGAACAATTATTTTCCCTTAGTCCCACCTGCCTGCACTCATACCATAACCCTCCATTCCCTTCTCATCCATATGCCTATCCAATTTATTTTTAAATGATACCATCGAACCTGCCTCCACCACTTCCACTGGAAGCTCATTCCACACCGCCACCACTCTCTGAGTAAAGAAGTCACCCCTCATGTTACCCCTAAACTTCTGTCCCTTAATTCTGAAGTCATGTCCACTTGTTTGAATCTTCCCTATTCTCAAAGGGAAAAGCTTGTCCACATCAACTCTGTCTATCCCTCTCATCATTTTAAAGACCTCTGTCAAGTCCCCCCTTAACCTTCTGTGCTCCAGAGAATAAAGACCTAACTTATTCAACCTTTCTCTGTAACTTAGTTGTTGAAACCCAGGCAACATTCTAGTAAATCTCCTCTGTACTCTCTCTATTTTGTTGACATCCTTTCTATAATTGGGCGACCAAAATTGTACACCATACTCCAGATTTGGTCTCACCAATGCCTTGTACAATTTTAACATTACATCCCAGCTTCTATACTCAATGCTATCTATCACAATTTATCACAAGTTCACCAGTTCACAAGTTATAGGAGTCTTTAACCTTCCAAGTAACAGTCAAAGCTAGTCACTGTTTCTTTGAGTATTGTGAACCAGCCACATGCCATTTACAGAGTTATAGAGTGATACAGTGTGGAAACAAGTCCCTCAGCCCAACTTGCCCAAACTGACTAACATTTCCCAGCTACACTAGTCCCACCTGCCTGCTCTGGGTCCATATCCCTCCAAACATGTCCTATCCACCATGTACCTGTCTAACTGTTTCTTAAACATTGGGAAAGTCCCAGCCTCAACTACCTCCTCTGGCAGCTTGTTCCATACACCCACCACCCTTTGTGTGAAAAAGCTATCCCTCAGATTCCTTTCCTCTTCACCTTGAACGTATTGTATGTCCCCTGGTCCTCGATTCCCCTAATCTGGGCAAGAGATTCTGTGCATCTACCAGATTTATTCCTCTCATTTGATGATATCATCATTTGACTGTGGTCCCTCTTTATTAATATGAGGTGGAAATATCATTTTATTCCCACAGCTGCAGGACCACACAAGCATTACAATATAAATTACATTATATGTTTTCAATGCGTATTATAAGTGGCAGTAACTGGAGACTACATTGGTATCATAAACAATAAGTGTTTGATACATGAAAGAACTTAAAATTTTGCATGTGTGCATCAAAATGCCTTCCAGACCAAACACGCTGGCTTAAAATTCAGCACCATCTGTGAATCAGGAGTTCAATTATGAGGGGAAAAATAGGAGAGAGGAACTTGAAATCTCTTGTTGATCATGATTGCTTCTGTAACGAATTAGTGGACGTGGTCGAGACACTTTTTTTTTTTCTCTAGGTCTAGCCCAAAGCTGCAGCTTTTGATCTCAAGCCATTAAAATACCTAAGAATATCATGAGGACGTAATAGACAATAGACAATAGACAATAGGTGCAGGAGTAGGCCATTCGGCCCTTTGAGACAGCACCGCCATTTAATGTAATCATAGCTGATCATCCCCAATCAGTACCCCGTTCCTGCCATCTCCCCAGGAGGAGGAGGAGGAGGGGGGGAGGGGGAGGAGGAGGAGAGGGGAGGAGAACTAAGGAGGACATGGCGCGGGATACTTTATAACATTGTCGGCGCCCTTTATGTGGCGACTCTTTGCATACCCTTTAATGCAGAGACAGACAATTTCTTGATTAGAACGGGTGTCAAGGGGCCTGCAGAAAAGGCAGGAAAATGGGATTAGATAGATAGATAGCCTTTTATTGTCATTCAGACTTAGTCTGAACGAAATTGCAGCAGTCATACATATAATACAATACAATAAAACAACAATAAACACACATTAACATCCACCACAGTGAGTCCACCCAGCATCTCCTCACTGTGATGGAGGCAAAAGTCTTAGGTCGCAGTCTCTTCCCTCCTCTTCTCCCTCTGCGCTGGGGCGATCAGGAGGCAGAGATCAGCCATGAATGAATGGTGGAATGGACTCGATGGGCCGAATGGCCTAATTCTACTCCTATAACTTGTGAACGTGAACCGTGGGTATGCAAAACAAAAAATGTCACTGTGACTTCTCACATGTGACAATAAAGTATAATTAATTGATTCATTCAGATCCTGTTTTGTTTCTTTATTTAATGCAGTCCCCTCCTTCCATGAAACAGCTCCAATTCTTTCTTGGTATCTTTGCTCAAATCCTGCACTACTCCCTCCTTTCATTTGATTTTTCTCCCGAGCAGACTTCAGCTCATTAATTCTACACTTTGACATGTCACCCAAGTTGTTATTGGTGCCAACAATCGGGTGGCACGGTGGTGCCGCCACAGAGCTGCTGCATTACAGTGTCAGAAGATCCGGGTTCGATCCTGACTGTGGGTGCTGTCTGTGACCTGCGTGGATTTTCTCCGAGATCATTGGTTTCCTCCCGCACTCCAAAGACGTACAGGTATGTAGGCTGATTGGCTTGGCATCAATGTGAAATTGTCCCTACTGTGTGCAGGATAGTGTTAATGTGCAGGGATCGCTGGTCGGTGCGGACTCAGTGGGCCGAAGGGCCTGTTTCCACGCCGTATCTCTAAACTACACTAAACTAAACAAATGTTCTTGTCAATTTTTGGCAGGGTACCAACCCATCAAGGAGTTTAGCATTCCTAAACCAGGGTTGGTTGGCCTGAAGCCAGCTCTGACATCCCACTCCTCTTTCCAGGCAATCCCTCAGGGTCAGGGGTTCAGTTCTGAGGCAGTTGATGAGAACAATAAGGGCGGCCATGGTGGCGCAGCGATAGAGTTGCTGCCTTACAGTGCTTGCAGCACCGCAGACCCGGGTTCAATCCCGACTATGGGTATTGTCTGTACGAAGTTTGTACCTTCTCCCCTTGACCTGCGTGGGTTTTCTCAGAGATCATTAGTCTCCTCCCACACTCCAAAGACGTACAGGTATGTAGGTAAATTGGCTTGGTAAATGTAAGAATTGTCCCTAGTGCGTGTAGGGTAATGTTAATATGTGGAGATCGCAGGTCGATACAGACTCAGTGGGCTCTTCCTGTTTCCTGTTTCCGCGCTGTATCTCAAAACTAAACCAAACTAAACAGAGAACAATGGGGGC
Source organism: Leucoraja erinaceus (assembly GCF_028641065.1). Classification (NCBI taxonomy): domain Eukaryota; kingdom Metazoa; phylum Chordata; class Chondrichthyes; order Rajiformes; family Rajidae; genus Leucoraja; species Leucoraja erinaceus. The sequence goes on along the minus strand of NC_073378.1, from coordinate 35,698,952 downwards.
GGCATGTTGATGCAGCGAGTTGAGCTGCTGCCTCACAGCGCCAGAGACCCAGGTGCGATCCTGACCTCGGGTGCTGTCTGTGTGAAGTTTGCATGTTCTCCCTGTGACGGCATGGATATTTCTCCCGGTGCTCCGGTTTCCTCCCACATTCCAAAGACGTGCAGGTTTTTGCAGGTCAATGGGCTTCTGTAAATTTTCCCTAGTGTGTAGGTTAGAACTAGTTTAGAGATACTGCATGGAAACAGACCCTTCAGCCCCCAAAGCCCGTGCCAACCAAAAATCATCCATACACTTGTTCTATCCTACATGCTAACCTACAGAAGCCTGTCAACCCGCAAAACCTGCATGTCCTTAGGATGGGGAAGGAAACCGGAGCATCGGAAAAAACCCAGGCAGTCACAGGTAGTGTACAGGTGATTGTTGGTCGGAGTGGACTCAGCGGGATGTAGGGACTGTTTCAATAATTTATCTCTGAACTCAACTCAACTCAACTCAACTCAACCAAACTCAACTCAACCCAACTCAACTAGTAAGAGACCTGTACACTTTTTCACAAGTGATGCAGAAGATGCTGAAGAGGCTAGGTGGTTGGGTTGTGTGGTACCTCCTGGACCTCCACCTGTGTTTTCCCTGCACCTTCATGTGATAGTGCTCGGTGCTTTTACGAATCGCTTACACCACCAAAGGAGGCCACTCTGCCCATTACCATGGTGCGGATCAGAAAAGGAGCCACCCAACCTACCTGCATTAGATCCACAGTCATGGCTTGTCAAGTGCGAAACAAAGTAATTTCTCAAAGTAATGAGTGTTCCTGACAATTGCAAGCTGTGAGTTCAATACCCCAACCATCCCCTGGATGAAAACTCATTGCTCAACTCCTTTCTAATCCTTCTACAATTACTTTAAATCTCAGCCCTCCATTTTTAACTCTTCTGCTAAGGAAAATGAGTGCTCCCTATTTAATTTTCTTTGGCCTTTTCCATCTTTATTCACCTCAATTAAATCACCCATTTTGTTCCAAAATGCCAATACTAGTTTATCTAAACCATTCTTATAGGCAAATATTTCCCGTCCGACCAATGCCCTCACAAGTCTCGACGTCACCCCGTCTGGTTCATTCTCATCCTTTCAGTAATATGCTGACTAAGCTGTGGTCTAATTAAATGTATACACATTCCTAGCACTGATTAGTCTTACATTCGGTGAGTCGGCCTTCCCAGACGTTCCATCTCCATCTTGAGTATTAGTTTTCCCAGAGATTCTCACATGTTTATGATGAGATAAATTCATTTGGATAGAGTCATTGAGCCAGTCACACAGAACATGAAACAAGCTCTCCGGCCCATTGTGGACATGCCGACCAAGATGTGGCCTCTATTCTCATCCCATTCGGTCCATTTGCAGTGCAGTTTAGGGACACTTCTCCGCGGATGCTGCCAAACCCGCTGTTACTCCAGCACTTTGTGTCTTATTTTGTAAAGCAGCATCTACAATTCCTTCTTTCTACATTTTATGTGCTCCACTTGCGAAATCAGCTCAAGGTATGATTCCCAGCCTGAAACATCACTTGTCCATGTTTTCCAGGGATGTGTGGGAAAGTACTGCAGATGCTGGTTTAAACCGAAGATATACACATAAAGCTGGAGTACCACAACGGGACAGGCAGCATGTCTGGAGAGAAAGCATGGGTGACATTTTGGGTCGAGACCCTTCTGAGTTAGGATCTCAGGGAGAACGCACAAACTACGTCCAGACAGCACCCAGAGTCGGGGTCGAACCTGGGTCTCCGGTGGTGCAAGTGCTGTTAGGCAGCAACACTACTGCTGCGCCACCTTGGCTATGTGTTTTAACGATGGATGTTTCCATCCTGAGAAAAAGGTTGTCCCCTATATATGCCTCTCTGAATTTTATATACTTGTATCAAGTCTCCCCTCATTCTCCGGCGTTCTAGAGAAAACAATCCAAGATTATCCAACCTCTCTTTGTAGCTGAAACCCTCTCATCCAGGCAGCATTCTGATAAAACTCCTCTGTGCCCAAAGTCCCCACATTTTTCCTGACCAGTGCATAAAGTTATCACATGCTTCAGTCTCTGGGCAATGCTATTTTTCATGTTAATGTTAAGTAAAGCCCACAGTGTCATTATCAACGTCTGATCATGTTACAAGGCCCAGACTGCCAGTGCATGACACCAGCTCATCTGCTTGCTATAGGGCTGTTGTGAGGTTGCAATGTATACTCAGCCTTCTCCTTCCTGTACTTCCACCTGAAAGGGACCAAGGAGTTCACAAGTTCAAATGTTATCGGAGCATAATTAGTCTACTCCTCCATTTAATGATGGCTGATCAGTCTTTCCCTCTCAACCCCATTCTCCTGCCTTCACCCCATAACCCCTGACACCCGAACTGATCACGAATCTGCATAGGAAGGGACTGCAGATGCCAGGAAAAGGAGCAGATAACGTTTTGGGTCAAGACCGTTCTTCTGACTGAGAGTCAGGGGAGAGGGAAATGAGAGATTATAGACAGTGATGTAGAGTGATGTAGAACAAATAAATGAAAGATATGCAAAAAAGTAACGATGATAAAGGAAACAGGCCATTGTCAGCTGTGGTCCAGATGAGAACAAGTACAGACAATGAGACTCAACAAGCCGACTTTGAAGCTGGTACGACTTGGAAATGCAAGGGTTACTTGAAGTTAGAGAAATCAAGATTGATGCCACTGGGTTGTAAACTGCCCAAGCGAAATATGAGGTGCTGTTCCTCCAATTAGCATTTGGCCTCACTCTGACAGTGGAGGAGCCCAAGGACAGAATGTTCAGTGAGGGTAGACACAAAATGCTGGAGTAACTTACTGGATGACTGGCACCATCTCTGGGTAGAAGGACTGGGTGACGTTTCGGGGCGAGACCCTTCTTCAGACTGAGCGTCAGGGGAAAGGGAGTTGGTTCCTCCTGCTCTTAAGGCACAGTTTCTTCCCAGCTGTTATCAGGCCACTGAAACATCCTACCACAACCAGAGAGCAGTGCTGAACTACTATCTACCTCTGATGTCCCTCGGACTATCCTTTTTGCTGGCTTTACCTTGCACTAAACGTTATTCCCTTATCATGAATCTTTTCACTGTAAATGGATTGATTGTAATCGTGCATTTGTCTTTCTGCTGACTAACTAGCGCTCAACAAAAAGCTTCTCGGTACACATGACAATAAACTAAACCTGAACTGAATGGAACTCTGTGACCATATTTCAACCCAGACTCGCTTTTATCCTTCCAACACGTTTTGCCTGTTCCACTGCGATGTTTCCTCAAGGTCGGCCGACTTTGAAGAATTCTCCTCCTCTCTCCGATGAGAGTTCAGCAACATCTTCTCTCTCGCTGCTCCCACTCTGTGATTCCTGCTCTCCACCTCGTTATCCACTCGGTGGGCATTATTCTTGCTCTTGCCCTTGTTTTGAATGGACAGTGCCAAGAGTGGGTGGATTAGAGGACTGTTCTGTACCGGGTGTACTTTTCCCAAGGTTACAACACTGCGTCAGTCTCCATGTCTCACTGATAGTTCTGGAGTTCAGTAGCTGCAGGAAGGTGGAGCTCCCGGTTTGACCTATTGTTGACAGCAGTACGCTGATAATACACTGCATTTACATTCTGGCTTTGCTCACGGAGATTACAACAGTTGGGCCAATTCAAAACAAGCAATTAATATAGACCATGTGTCGGCACATTGCACGATCGTGCCTGGACGACGTACTAAAGTTGCAGTCTCCGTTCAAGGATCCCCCCCACCAACACCCTCCACCTCCTCAAACACCCAGCTAATGTTCCCTCTTAAAGATAAAGATACTCTTAAAGATAGCGGAGTCAAGGGATATGGGGAGAAGGCAGGAACGGTGTACTGATTTTGGATGACCAGCCATGATCACATTGACAATAGACAATAGACAATAGGTGCATGAGTAGGCCATTCAGCCCTTCGAGCCAGCACCGCCATTCAATATGACAAGCCACGACTGTGGATCCAGAGAGGCTGCCCGTCCCACTGATTTGCTCTAGCATTTTGTATCTATGGTCAAGAAGATACAATGTGTAGGAAGGAGCTGCAGATGCTGACTTAAATTGAAGATGGACACAAAATGCTGGAGTAGCTCAGTGGGACAGGCAGCATCTCTGGAGAGAAGGAATGGGTGACATTTCAGGTTTCAGGACATTTCGAGACACTTTTTCAGAAATTAAGAAGGGTCTCGACCCGAAACATCACCCATTCCTTCTCTCCAGAGATGTTGCCTGTCCAGCTGAGTTAGTCCTGCATTTAGTGTCTACCTTCAGGTCAAGAAGATACCTTATCCAAGCACCAAGGAGAGTGTCGGCACAAGGATGTGGAGGAAAGGCTTTGTCAATGATGTAAACAATGCTCAACGTGATAGAAGATAGATGCAAAATGCTGGAGTAACTCAGCGCGTCAGGCAGCATCTCTGGACAAAAGAAATAGGTGATGTTTTGGGTCAAGAACCTTCTTTGGACTCCGAGTCAGGGGAGAGGGTAACCACAGATATGGAATGGTAGAAATGACAAAGGAATGAAAGGCATTTAAAGGTCAAATCAAGGATGATCAAGGAAATGTGGAGCCCACAATGGTCCATTGTGGGCTGCCAAAGAGATGACAACAAAGGGGTACGAGAAGTGAAACTATGCAGGATGACAGTGAAGCTGGTAACACGATTAGGGTGGGGGAGTGACAGAGAGAGAAAGGATGCAAGGGTAACTTAAAATTAGAGAAATCAAGAATCAGACAGCTGGGCTGTAAGCTGCCCAAGCAAAATACGACGCGCCGTTCTTCCAATTTGCATTTGGCCTCAACATAATAGTCAGGACTACACTGTCAGTTCACCTAATGCTGACACACACCACAAGATCTATCCTTCACTGCAAGCATTAATCCTCTGTAAATTACAGGAGGCAAACAATTGTATCATTAAGTTAATCTGCATATCCAAATTACCTCTAATTAATCAAATACATTCATATGTAATGGGATAATTATACCCTCCAGTTTCAGTTGGATTTGCTGTTTCAGTCAGAAAGCCAAGGAAGCCTAATTCTGGGCTGGCTCTGAAGAGGGGTATGCTGAAGAGACAACCAGTGTGCAGGGGGTGCAAGAACAAGAAAATCTGCTGGAAATTGTGTCCAAATTTGTACAACCAGAACAGACTGGACAGCAATTAGAACTAAAATTAGCATCCAGTATTGACTATCTCTCATTTAAACAACTACAGGAACAGGCTATAATGGACACTACTGCCAAATATTTGGCACTGGTAAATTGTGTATCCTTCAATGTTCCCGTGGTGAACAGTTGCATCAAAAAATCCTAAAACTATTGACTGCAGGGATCACAGCATTTGCCCGGACAGTGGATGGAAAAGAGATGTCAGAACAACAGCAAGACGCTCTGGCATTATTCTGCAATACGCAGTACGAGATTAATAGTCTCAGGAAGAACGCCATCCGCCCAGCCTTAAACCTTACGTTTGCAGAGCTGTGCAGACCTGGAGGTACTAAACCACCAATATTACTATTTGGGGGCAACATGTCAAAACAGGTAAAAGAGCTTGATGAGGAGGCTAAAACCTTGGGGCTCATGAAGGCGGAAATGGGTAGGATTTTCCTACACATGACGACTGCACCCCTATGCACCCACCAGCAGAGCAAGACACACAGAAGCTGGTGAAAACTCAAAGGCCGGGCAAACAGGACAGAGGTCTTTTTTAGGCCATGGCCCAGACCGGCCTTCGTGGAAGATGTGCAAACCCCACACTCCGGCGCCTCAACCTCTACGGCGACAGCACAGGAAGAAATAAACTTTCCACTGGTAACCATCCAAAAAACAGGAAGTGTAAATAATACACAAATTGGTGGTAGATTACACTTTTTTTGGGAGGCATGGAGTGCAATAATTACTGACACTTAAATCCTACATAGTATTCAGGGTTATACAATTGAATTTGTGCACAAAAGCTATCCTCCGGTTCACCATGTACCGAAACGAACGTTTGTGCTTTCATAACAAGAATAACTGGAAGCGCATGCTGAACTGGAGAGGCTAGATGCTAAGGGGGACATTGAAAAAACCCAACACGACTCTCTGGAATTCGTGTCAAATATCTTTACAAAGAACAAAAAAGATGGTGGTTGCCGCATCATTATAATTTGACCAAACTGAATACATTTGTGCAGTATATTCATTTCAAAATGGAAACCTTTGTTATTGCCAAACATTTGATTTCCAAAGACTACTTCATGGCTTGCATCAATTTAACAGATGCTTACTATTCGGTGCCTATACGGAAGGATCACAGTTATTTAAAATTTAACTGGATGGGGCGGCTTTGGCAGTATAGAGCACTACCTAATGGTTTAACATCCGCCCTCAAGACTATTTACCAAAATTTTGAAACCAGCCCTAGCGTTTCTTCTGAAACAAAAACATATGGTCATGGCTTACCTAGATGACATATTAATTGTGGGGAAAACTTTGGAATTAGCCAAAATAGCTGTATCAGCACCAAACAATTGTTTGAGAAACTGGGGTTTATCATCCATCCAGTTAAATCTAAGCTAACGCCTTCCACCACTATGGATTACTTGGGGTTCACCATTGACTCAGTTCACTTGTCGGTGACTTTACCTAAGGACAAGGCAACAGACTTAACTGAGGCCTGCAACAACCTCATTGACATCAGTGAACCATCTATTCGACGTAGCAAGGGTAATTGGCAAATTTGTGGCTGCTTTTCCACCAACACAGTTTGGACCTTTGCATTACCAAAATTTACAAAGGGCAAAGGTACAAGCACTAAAAATCATTACTGGTTATTTCGATAGGCCAATGAAGCTACCAATTAAAGCAATTACGGAATTACAATGGTGGAGGGAAAACATTCAGCATTGTTCCAGCCCTATCATTGTCAGCAACCCTTCAGTGGTGCTACAAACTGATGCCAGTGCTCATGGTTGGGGTGCTACTAATTCCATCTCTAGTTGTGGAGGTAGATGGGATGCACAAGAGGCATCATTACTTCAGACACATGGCATAAACTACTTGGAAATGTTAGGTGCGTTCTATGGTCTAAAATCATACTGTTCAGAAATGCATCACCTGCATGTTAGACTACAGATTCATAACGCCACCGTGGTGGCATATATTAACTATATGGGTGAAATCAAATCGGTATAATGTGATAATCTGGCTAACACAATTTGGCAATGGTGTATTCGGAAAAATATTTGGATATCAGATAGTTACCAACCAGGTAACCTCAATTCAGTGGCAGACACCAGGTCACGCAAATTCAATGAAAACATCGAATGGATGTTGGACTGCAAAATGTTTGCTGATATTGTAGCACGATATGGAACACCAGATATCGATCTATTTGCATCTCGGCTTAATCATCAGTTGCCAAACTATGTTTCTTGGGAACCAGACCCTGGGCCGTCAGCGATGAATGCCTTCTCGCTGCATTGGGGAAATTGTTTTTCTATGCATTCCCCCCTTTCTGCTTCATTAGTCAGGTATTACGCAAAATACAACAAGACTCGGCGTTTGATATTTTGATAGTGCCCGATTGACCTACTCAGCCATGGTTCCCTGTGATTCTCGATATGGTTTTAGAACCACGCATCTCCATTCCGAAACGACCAGATTTGTTGGTTCATCCCGTAACGGGGGAAAGCCATCCATGCCATAATAGGACAAATTTGTTGATTTGTAGAATATAAAGACCAAACAATGAACATAACCACAGCGGCTCACAGGCAGTCCACCAAGAAACAATATCTGGTCTACATCAGGAAGTGGGAGATATATTGTTCTAAGAACAACATCACTTACTGTACGACGAACATTACTTCTGTTCTGGAATTCTCCGGGTGCTTTTAATTTAGTACCTTTAATTAAGTCTAACATCGTAAGGCACTTCACAGACATTGCAGTGAACAAAATGTGCCACTGAGCCATATTTAGTTCAGTTTTGTTTCGAATGAGAGATACAGCATGTAAACAGGCCCACTGAGTCCACACTGACCAACGATCACCCATACACGAGTTCTCTGTTATCCCAGTTTTGTATCCTACGCACCAGGGGCAATTTATCGAATCTTATTATCTTTCAAACCAGCACATCTTTGGAATGTGGGAGGAAACCGGAGCAACCAGGGAAAACCGCGCAGTCACAGGGAGAATGTACACATTTGTTGGTTAATTGGCTTGGTAAAACTGTAAATTATCCCCAGTGTGTAGAGGATAGTGTTTGTGTATTGGAATCACTGGTGGTTCCGCGCTGTATCTCTGAACTAATCTAAACAAACTATACATACCCCCAGCTTCAGGGACAGTTTCTTCCCAGCTGTTATCAGGCAATGGAACCATCCTCTCACCAACTATAGTGCAGTCCTGACCTTCCATCTACTTCATTGGATTATGTGCAGGCAGATAAGAGTTGGATTTGGCATCATTTTCAGCACAGATAATGAGGGCCGAAGGGCCTCGTTCCTGTGCTGCATTGTTCTATGTTCTATGTTTAATGCAGCCTTCAGCTAACTGGGCTTTCCTGATTTAAGGTCATAAGGTCATAAGTGATAGGAGCAGAATTAGGCCTTTCAGCCCATCAAGTCAACTCTACTCTGCCATGACAAATCGTGGCTGATCTCTCTCCCTCCTAACCACATTCTCCTGCCTTCTCCCCATAGCCCTTGACATCCGTACCAATCAAGAATCTATCTATCTCTCCCTCAAAAGACTTAGCCTCCACAGCCTACTGTGGTAAAGAATTCCACAGATTCACTATCCTTTGACTGAAGAAATTCCTTCCTCATCTCCTTCCTAAAGGAATGCCCTTTATTTCTGAGGCTGTGACCTCTAGTCCTAGACTCTCCCACTGGTGGAAACATCCTCTCCACATCCACTCTATCCAGGCCTTTCACTATTCTGTAAGTTTCAATGAGGTACCCCCTCATCCTTCTAAACTCTAGCGAGTAGAGGCCCAGTGCTCATCATATGTTAACCCACTCATTCTTGTTAACCCACGCAGTCTGAAGAAACGTCTCAACCTGAAACGTCGCCTATTTCTTCCGCTCCATAGATGCTGCCTCACCCGCTGAGCTTCTCCAGCATTTTTGTCTACCTTCGATTTTCCAGCATCTGCAGTTCCTTCTTAAACACTTATTCTTGGGATCATTCTCATAAACCGCTCCCTAGAGCCAGCACATACTTTCTCAAATATGGGACACAGAATTGCTCATTAATTGCGCATTTGGACCGGCATGGTGGTGCAAAGGCAGAGTTGCTGCCTTACAGCGTTTGCAGTGCCAGAGACCCGGGTTCGATCCCCACTATGGGTGCTGTCTGTATGGAGTTCGTACGTCCCGTACCTGCTTACAGAATAGTGAAAGTTTTCACACAGAGAGTGGTGAATCTCTGGAACTCTCTGCCACAGAGGGTAGTTGAGGCCAGTTCATTGGCTATATTTAAGAGGGGAGTTAGATGTGGCCCTTGTGGCTAAGGGGATCAGCGGTTATGGAGAGAAGGCAGGTACAGGATACTGAGTTGGATGATCAGCCATGATCATATTGAATGGCGGTGCAGGCTCGAAGGGCCGAATGGCCTACTCCTGCACCTAATTTCTATATGTTTTCTATGTTTCTATGTCCTCCCCGTGAGCTGTGTGGGTTTTTCTCCGAAATCTTCGGTTTCCTCCCACACTCCAAAGACGTACAGGTTTGTAGATTAATTGGCTTGGTGTAAATGTAAATTGTCCCTAGTGTGTGTCGGATAGTGTTAGTGTGTGAGAATCACTGGTCGGTGCGGACTCGGTGGGCCGAAGGGCCTGTTGCAGTGCTGTATCTCTAAACTAAACTAAACTAAACTAAACTCAGTAACAGTCACCAATCTCAGCCAATAGGTGAGTCATGACTGAATGCAGACAGACATATTAAAATGTCACCAGAAATAAAATATTATTTGATTATGGCATGTGAAACCAGACAATTACACTATTAATATCAATGATCTCAGGCTAGCTCCTCAGGAGGCAGCCTTTTGTAAAACCTTTGAAACATATATAAACAAAACTGGACACCACAGTTGAAGGACCACCATCACCGATTAATAATATAGTCTCCTTTCAAAATAATTATGTGGTTATGCCTCAAAGGGATTGACCTAACAGGCTTTTCTTTTAGCCAGCCTAGTTTCTGGAGTAGTTGGAGACATCGACTTTCACAGTAGCAGCATTAATTTTCCATTTTAGTTTAATTTAAAGGGCATGTCCCAATTTCACGACGTAATTCACGACCTTTTTTACACGTGGACATTTTTCATCATGCTAGAAAAATGCCCTGACCTACTTGATGCCATGAGTACCTACGACTAGCATCACGGGCTGCTACGACCTACCTACGATCTCCTACGACCTCCTACGACCTCTTGGCGACCGTGCTGTGAGTATGAGTCAAGGGCAAACTTGGCAAAGGTCGTGAATTAGGTCGTGAAAGTGGGACAGGCCTTTAGTTTAGTTTTAGAGATATAGCGCGGAAAAAGCCCTTTCAGCCTACCGTGTCCCCGCTGACCAGTGATCCCGCACACTAATACTATCCTACACAAACTAGGGTCAATTTTACAATGATCTCAAGCTAATTAACCTACAAACCTGTATGTCTTTGGAGTGTGCGTGGAAACAGAAGATCCCGGTGAAAACCCACGCAGGTCACGGGGAGGACCTACAAACTCCGTACAGATGGCTCCCGTAGTCAGGATCAAACCCAGGTCTCTGGCGCTGTATAGCAGCAACTCTACTTCTGTGCCACCGTGCCGCCCCATCCATCACCCAGTGTACTAGGTCTTTAACTGCACAGCTGCTGGAGTTCAAAGGAATCAGGTCTACAGCATAGAATCATCCAAACTCATTCCCACGGATAAATACTTGGGGAATCAGGATCATTGACCTCAGCAGAGATTTCATTTGCGGTTTTGTACAGAAATGAAGAAATTTGGAAAGAAAATTGTTTAAAGTGTTACATTGTTAAACAATCATTTCTCCAGAGGAAGCAAAACCCACACAAAATGGTGGCGAACTGCAGATGCTAGTTTACCAAAAAAAAAGGCACAAAGTGCTGGAGTAAATCAGCGGGTCAGGCAGCATCTCTGGAGAACATGGGCAGATGACGTTTCAGGTCGGGAACCTTCTTTAGACTCTTAGTCACCCATCCGCGTTCTTCAGAGATGCTGCCTGAACCGCCAGGTTACTCCAGCAGTTTGTGTCATTTCTTTGTAAACAAGCATCTGCAGTTCCTCGTTTCAACATATCTCCTAGAGACCTTCTCCATAGTTATAGCTGAGTCTCACGTTGCGAGTTGACACAAGAGGTACCCTGAGTTAAAACTTATGGTAATAACGTACGATTAATGTACGGAACTAGTGGACGCAACTTAGAGACTCGTGGCGCTAACGGCAGGTACTCGTGAAACTTTTCAACTCAAAAAATCAAACATGTTTAAAATTTTCCACGAGTCAATTTTACTCTTGTGGTTAAGAATTGAAACATTTTAGCTCGTTGTAAGAACGTAGTGGCCCATGCGTTTACCTTAGTGTATCATGGGTCTACCGTGGGAACTCTTTAACTCAGCAGGCAGGGAGCAGCAGATTGTCGCTCCCTTCAGTTTCCCAGCGACAATCACCTGCCATAACGCGAGAGAGATCATACACTGTTGTAGGTCTCCTTTGCACGTCGGTGTTTCTGACTTTCTCCACTCATTGTTGGCCCTATCTGTCACCACCCCCACCTACATCCCTCTGCTTCCCAACCATGTGTGTGACCCCTTCCCTCCCCTCTCCAGCTCCCTGCCCATTGCACCGGCGCGGGGGCTTTGCACTGTCTTCACATCGGCGATGCCAGCAGGTCAGTGCCAGTCGCCCCGGGGCAGTCGCCCCCTTCAGTTTCCCAGGGGGTCGGGATGCGACTAGACTTGTGAGGGAAAGGTGGGGGGGGGGGGGGATGGGTGGGTTCGGTGAGCAGGAGAGTGGGATTGTTTGCAGTTGCAGAGGGAGGGGGCAAGGGCGGTACAGTTCCCAGTCTCAGCTCCTGTCCAGGGGGGTGGCCGGAGACGTCAGGACCAATGGACACCGACCCCCAGGCCCACCAGGCCCACTGCAAGCACGGAGAACCCAGAGACCCACAGCCAACAGCAACTCTAGCCCAGCCCCGCTCCAACTCCAGAGTGGCCCCGGCTGTGGGTCATCAAACCTGTGTGTTTCAAACAAATCATAAGTATAACTGCTCTGGCACTGGATGGTGGGCATTTTCCCTTTGTAGGTCACATCAATAGATGTGGCCATGCTGAATTCTATTTTAAAACGAAGCCACAGGATGTAGAGGTCTTCTTTAACACTGTTGCTTATTAAAACATAACACGGTTGCTTATTAAAACAAACCATCAATCAGGATTGGTTCAAGAGTAACTCGGGAGACGAACTTGGAACATTGCTGAAATGACAAGTAAACGGCAAACTTGTCATACCCGTGGGAACTCGGTTAAACTCTTGATCATACACTTGGAATCTCGTACACAACCACGAGTCTTTCACTCGGGGCACCTCTTGTGTCAACTCGCAACGTGAGACTCAGCTTTAACATATAAGTACATAATTTCCTAACTTCTACGAGCGGAATTAGGCCATTCGGCCCTTCAAGTCTATTCCGCCATTAAATCATGGCTGACCTATCTTTCCCTCCCAACCCCATTCTCCTGCCTTCTCCCCAATACCCCTGACACCCATACTAATCAAGAATCTGTCAATCTCCACCTTAAATATATCCATCGACCTGGCCTCGACTGTCGTCTGTGGCAATGAACTACGCAGACTCACCAACCTCTGACCACAGAAATTCCTGCACACCTCCTTTGTTTGGAGTGAAATCAGGAAAACTTCCTTGGAATTCAAGGCAAATCGACAAGAAACTATGGACTGGGAATGCACAGTGCTGCATCATCTATACACCGTGTTCCCAACAGAGGTATTTAAGACACTCGAATCACTAAAAGCAATCTTATCCAAAATCTGACTTATTTATCCACAACCTTTAGCAAAATAAATCGAACCTTCAATTTGCCAATGGCACCAGCTCAAAATCAAAGGAGTGCATTGTGTCAGAAAAAGAATAGGTTCAATCAGAAATGCACAGATGCAAAATTTAAATGAGACGGCATGACCTAATTCAATAAATTGCAGGAACATGACACGATGGACCAAAGGGCTCGATTTAATTGATCTCTGAGGTGCCATTTACATAATGCAAGCAGACACAGTTCAGAAGTTCACCACTGCTGTTAGCTTCAGGCACTCGCTTCCTCCTGACTTGGCCCGTAAGATTTGACCCAGTTTGGCCAACAACCTCTCTTCCCCACTACCCCATGTGGATACAAATAAAGAGAATGCAAAGCTTTAGCCTGAAGAAAACCCCATGAACACAATATGTCTGTGTGTATATATATATAAATATTGCTAGCAAGTGGCTGTCTGTATGTTTAAGAATATATGTGTGTGTTTGATTGTATGTACAATATATGCTAGCAAAGATTTTTGTGTCTGTCGATGAGTGCATATGTGTATGTGTGTGTGTTTGAGTCAATGTGAATGTGTGTGTTTGAGTGAATGCATGTATGTGTGTGTTTAATGCGTGAGTGTTTGAGTGAATGTGTGAGTGAATGTGTGAGTGAATGTGTGTGTGTGTGTGAGGGTGTGTGTGCGTGTGTGTGAGTGAATGTAGTTGGGCATGTATGTGTGTGTGTGTGTGTGTGTGTGTTTGGGTGTATGTGTGCGAGCGTGTCTATGCGAGTGTGTGTGTGTGTGTGCGAGAGCGTGCGAATCGTGTGCGTGAGAGAGACAGTTCTATTGTTCATTGCAAAATCGACAAAATGAATTTTACGCATGTCTGCAACATTGTGTGCACCTCCACCCCATCATGTCATCAATCAGAGATTCCACCACTGATCCAGTTTCCCTTTCCCTTCACATTTTGGAGAGCAGTGGACGGAAGTTCTCCCCGCTCTCCTGAGCGATGTTAAACCTCACACACAATCCCAATTAAAATAAAGGACCTGTGGTCAGGACTTTACTGATTTGGGATCTTTGCTGTGCTCAATATGGTGGCCGCATTTCCTCCACTCCAGCGGTGACTGATCGCATATCAGAAACACTCCATTATTTGTGAAAGGCAGTCTTATAGCCATAAAACGCCTTATCTAGGCACAACCATCACTTTCTTTTGTTTAAGAGGGAACTGCAGATGCTGGAGAATCGAAGGTTACACAGAAAATCCTTTCTTTTTCTCTCTTGTAGATTTCCAGACCTTTGCATGGCCGTTCTAAAATTGGACACATTTGCAGAAATCAAACTTGGGACTACAGAAAATCAATCTAAATTTAGCTTTGCTGAGAAATGGGTAAAATATCAATAAGAAATTGCTGTAATTATCTAAAGAGACAGCATCACCATGGTAACACAGCCACACACTGTAGTAAGAGCAAGGGAATTCTGGATTACCGAGTCCATCTGCTGCTCAGCATTAAGAGTCCACTTAGCCAAAGACTACAGCAATGATCATTCATAGTCCTTGACCATGGGTATATAGAATACTGTGCATTCATCTGAATTCAGTTCAGTTCAGTTGTCTGAAGAAGGGTCTCGACCCGAAATATCACCAGAGATGCTGCCCGTCCCGCTGAGTTACTCCATCCAGCATTTGGTGTCCATCTTCAGTTTAAACCAGCATCTGCAGTTCCTTCCTACTCAGTTGAGTTTAGTTCGATTTAGTTTATTGTCACATGCACCAAGGTACAGCGAAAAGCTTTTGTTGCGTGCGAACCAGCAAGCGGAAAGACAATACATGATTACAATCGAGCCATTCACAGTGCACAGATACATGATAAGGGAACAGCATTCAGTTTACATTGACATGCAAACTGTCTACAGTAAAATGAGTGCCTTCCGCCCACCAGGTCTGCGCCGACCAGCGATACCCACACAATAACACTATCCGACACCCACTAGGGATAATTTTTACAGGAAGAGGTTGGGCAGGCTGGGACTTTATTTCTTGGAGCAGAAGGCTGAAGAGTGATCTTAGAAAGGTGTATAAAACCATAAGGGAAATAGATAGGGAATAAAAAACAGAGATACATAGGTTTAAGTTGAGAGAAGCTAGATAAAGTAAAATAAGTAAGTAAAGTATCCTTTATTGTCATTCAGACCTTAAGATCTGAACAAAATTTCGTGCCTTGCAGTCATACATATAATAAAATAACAAAAACACACAATAAACACAAATTAACATCCATCACAGTGAGTTCACCAGGCACCTCCTCACTGTGATGGAAGGCAAAAGTCTTAAAGTCTTTGTCTCTTCCCTCCTTGTTCCCCCTCTGCGCTGAGGTGATCCAGGCTTCCAGATTTAATATTAACAATATTATGGAACGGGGTACTGATTGTGGATGACCAGCCATGATCACATTGACAGTAGACAATAGACAATAGACAATAGACAATAGGTGCAGGAGTAGGCTTTGCGGCCCTTCGAGCCAGCACTGCCATTCAATGTGATCATGGCTGATCATCCCCAATCAGTAACCCGTTCCTGCCTTCTCCCCAAATACCCTGACTCCACTATTTTTATGAGACCTATCTAGCTCTCTCTTGAAAGCATCCAGAGAACCTGCCTCCACCGCGCTCTGAGGCAGAGAATTCCACAGACTCACCACTCTCTGTGAGAAAAAGTGTTTCCTCATCTCCGTTCTAAATGGCTTACTCCTTATTCTTAAACTGTGGCTCCTGGTTCTGGACTCCCCCAACATTTGGAACATTGGGAACCTGCGGGGAAACTTTTTCACTCAGAGGGTTATGGTATAAGGAACTAGCTGAGATAGGACATCTTAGTATCATTTAGGTTAGTTTAGTTTAGTTTAGCTTAGTTTAGAGATACAGCACGGAAACAGGCCCTTCGGCCCACCGAGTCCGCACCGACCAGCAATCCTCGCACATTGACACTATCCTACACACACTAGGGACAATTTACAATTATACCAAGCCAATTAACCTACAAACCTGTACGTCTTTGGAGTGTGGAAGGAAACAGAAGTTCTCGGAGAAAACCCACACAGATCGCAACAAGAACATACAAACTACGTACAGCCAGCACCCATAGTCAGGATCGAACCCGGGGCTCCAGCGCTGCATTCGCTGTAAGGCAACAACTCTACCGTTGCACCACTGTGACCGCCCGTGACTGGTTACGGATAAGTGAAACGAGAGATATAGATGATGGATGTGGAGAGATAAAGAACAATGAATAAAGATAGCTTTTAGGCTTTGATCTGACTGCCCACACTGCCTGTAAATCAGGCTACAGGAATGTCTCGATTAATGAAGCCACACAATCCTCTCACCAGACACATCGCTATTTAACTGTGATTCACGAATGATAGCAATGGATGCACTTCATTAACATGTCACAGCAAGTTGGGCAATAATGTACCAGGTGCTGTAAAGTCTACTACAATTTCCACTTCAGTGAACAGTAATTTCACGCAACGCTTTGTTGCTAAAATCTTGCTGTCACCTTTAAAACAGAGCCCTCATACATTTAAGTTCCAGCGACTCAATCTGCTGCAAGGGCAGTTCTACAGGAATTGATTATCACTGAAAATGCTTCAATTCAGCAGAATGCTGTCGTTTTCACACATTAATCTTCTACATATCTCTAGTCTCTCTCTCCCTTGACTCTCAGTCTGAAGAAGGGTCTTGACCCGAAAGCATCACCCATTCCTTCCCTCCAGAGATGCTGCCTGTCCCGCTGAGGTACTCCACCATTTTGTGTCTGCGTAAACCAGCATCTGCAGTTCCTTCCCACACAGAATGCTAACCTCGCTGTTTTCCGAATTAGTTTCTAAGGGCCTGTCCCACAGGTCGAGCATGCGACCTGCATGCGTCAAGCGCGACCAAACCGGAAGCGGGGTCCGCGCGGAGGTCGAGTGAGTGACGTGAAGTACGGGCGAAGTCCGCGGGAAGTTTGCGCATGATGTACTGCATCAAGACAATGCGTACGGCATCATGACGCTGCGTATGGCGTTGAGACATTGCGCACATCCGTCGAGGCGGTTGCGGGCCGGCAGGCCGTAGCCGCGCAGAATTTTTGAACGTAGTCAGTTTTTCGGAGCCCCGCACGATGTCCGGACCAGCTCCGCACAACTCCATACGGCTCCGGCGATTGAAGTGGGACCGGCCCCGCAAGGCCGTACGGCACAAGCGACCACATTAGGTCGCGCTTGCCGCATGGAGTCGCATGCTCGTGGGACAGGCCCTTTACTCTGTGGATTGTCACCTTGTCGTGATGGAGAAGCTTGTGTGGCCCTGAGATCCTGAGAGTGATGCCGTCTGGAGCTATGCTCCTGGTAGGGTCACCCATGGCGGTAAGGTCGAGGGGGGAGGTCTCTGGCAAAGTGCAATCCAACCAAGACCTCAATGGTGGAACAGGCGGAGGACGATTGCTGACCATAGTGGAGCGTCACAATGGCTGGGAAGGCGGATGAAGGCTGCAGCAGAAAAGCTCCGGTCATCTTGGACTCCATGCCACTGGATCCTGACCCAGATCTGTCAAGGACCATGTGGTGGCTGGTGTTCAAGAACGAACTGCAGATGCTGGAAGATCGAAGGTACACAAAAATGCTGGACAAACTCAGCGGGTGCAGCAGCATCTATGGAGCGAAGGAAATAGGCGACGTTTCGGGCCAAAACCTTTCTTCAGACCATATTCTTAGGCCCCCTTCGGTCATGGCTGACCATGGGAGTCTCCAGGGTTGGAGGACGCCAGTGCGTGACTTTGTATAACGTGGGGAGTCTGCAGGCTGTCTGTGCACCAGTCTCCCCACGTTATACAAAGTCACCCACTGGCGTCCTCCAACCCTGGAGAGACCCATGGTCAGCCATGACTGAAGGGGGCCTAAGAATACCAGCTGTTGCGAGGAATGAGGGATGAAGGGCTAATTTGTAACAGCCATTTTCTCCAAGCCTGCTTGTAGCATGTATTCATCGGACCCTCTTCTGGTTGATCTCCTGTCCTGCATTGAACAATGTATGTACAAGATTAGAGGAAATAACCTGGTGAGACGGGCAACTTTAAAGGAGATGTGTAGGACAAGAATGTGGTGGGTGCCTGGAAAACTCTGCCAGGTGTGGTGGTGACGCCGGATTACGTATAAGAGGTTTCTGAAGAAGGGTCTCGACCCAAGATGTCATCTATTCCTCATCTCCAGAGATGCTGCCTAACCCGCTGAGTTACTCCAGCATCTTGTGTTTATTTTTGGACGGGCACATGGTATATGCAGGGAATAAAGGGATATTGATCACTTGTAGGCAGAGGAGATTAGTCTAGAGGGAGGCACGGTGGGGCAGCGGTAGAGATGCTGCCGTACAGCACCAGAGTCCAGGGTTCGATCCTGACTACAGGTGCTGCACGGAGTTTGTACGTACTCCCCGTGATCTGCGTGGGTTTTCTCCGAGATGTTCCATTTCCACCCACACTACAAAGACGTACGGGTTTGTAGGTTAATTGGCTAGGTATAAATGTAAATTGTCCCTAATGTGTGTAGGATAGTGTTAGTGTGCTGGGATCGCTGGTTTGTGCGGACTCGATGGGCCGAAGGGCCTATTTCCGCGCTGTATCATTAAACTAAACCTGGCATCATGTTCAGCGTGGACATTGTGGGATGAAGGGCCTGTCCCTGTGCAGTACTGTTCTATGTTTTATGTATTGGCGACAAAGTAATTGCAAGATTCAGATAACAAGCTGGACTTTGGCACAAGTCTCCTTTCTCCTTCAGTTTTACAATGGCCTTCCACCCAGTGAAGGCTTCAATACCATTCCGCCTTGGCTGACCAAGGAGACACATGATAACGCTTCCGAGACACAAGGCTAAGAGTGTGGAATTTGGTAACCGTCTTATGAAAATAACAAGATGATGGAAATTTGTGGAACACAAATATTGAAAGCATCAAGGATTTTTTTTTCTTGTAGAAACAAGGAACTGCAGATGCTGGTTTACCAAGGAAAGCCACAAAATGCTGGAGTAATACAGCAGGTCAAATACTATCCCTGGAGATCACATGCATAGGTAACGTTTTGTGTCGGAATGCTTCTTCAGGCTTGATTGCAGGGATGGGGGGAAGCTAATAGATTAGAGGGGCAGAACAAAGCATGGCAGGTCATGGATTTTTTTATGGTTTTTATTTGTCATTTGGTTAAATTAGGACATGGCGCAGCGGTAGAGTTGCTGCCTTACAGCGCCAGAGGCCCAGGTTCGATCCTGACTATGGGAGCTTGCCTGTACGGAGTCTGTACCTTCTCCCCGTGACCGCATGTGTTTTTTCCGCGTGCTCCAGTTTCATATGGTCATATGTGATAGGAGCAGAATTATGCCAGTCAGCTCATCAAGTCTACTCCGCCGTTCAATAGTGGCTGATCGATCTGTCCCTCCTAACTCCATTTCCTGCCTTCTTCCCCTAACCCCTGACACCCGCACTAATCCAAAATCTATCACTCACTGCCTTAAACATTGTGAGATGAATGGCCAGTTCCTGTGCTGTATTCCTCCCATATCCTAAAGATGCATAGGTTTGTAGGTTAATTGGCTTCAGGAAAATGAGTAAATTGTCCCCAGAGTGTAGGATAGTGCTGGTCGGCGTGGACTCAGTGGGCCGAAGGGCCTGTTTCTGCACTGTATCTCTGAAGTCCAAAAACGCCACAGTAATATTCACTTTTAATGGGTAAGCATTCTTCACACATGGGAAATTGGACTGATAATTGAAATTTCAATACGTTTAGTGGAGCTTTTCTGACATTTCTACTTCTTACTCTTTAAAGATAGCATTGACTATCTTTTTCCTACTGTGTTAGTTTATCAGCAGGCCTCCAGGATAGTCCGACGAGAATTAATGCTTAGAAGTGATAGTTCCAGTTTATCAACCACAATGGCCTGTGACGGAGATGAGATGCACTAATCGCAGAATGCTAATGAGTCGAGTCTCCACTTAACCGATTGTTCGATTGCATTCAAGCGATTTTAAATGAAGGGAGCAATGCAAACACACTCTGCTGTGGCAAGGGACACTTGAACTGGGAGCTACCGTCTCTGCGGGGAGGGGAACATAGTTAACTTCAAAAGATAACAGGGCTTCAGGAGCAGAAAGAAACTGTACAAGAATGAAAACAAAATGGAACAGAAAAAATGTGTGATGTGAGAACAAGGCAAAGTAATAAAATCAATACAGTACAACAAACCGTGTGAAGCACAGGAGTTCGCCAGAGCTTCCTTTATGTCGCATGCTTCAGTTGAAGAATTGGGACATGGAACCTTAAACAAAACAGGCCCTTCGGCCCACAATGTTTGTGCTGAACACGATGCCTAGTTAAACTGATCTCATCTGCGTGCACGTGGAGCTCACCCCTCGATTCTCTGCCATTCCATGTGCCTATCTAACCCTCCTAAACGCCACTCGGGGTGGCACGATGGCGCAGCGGTAGAGTTGCTGCCTTACAGCGCCAGAGGCCCAGGGTTGATCCTGACTACGGGTGCTGTCTGCACGGAATTTCTATGTTCTCCCCGTGACCTGCGTGGGTTTTCTATGGGCGCTCCGGTTTCCTCCCACACTCCCAAGATGTAGAGGTTTGTAGGTTCATTGGCTTTGGTAAAAATTGTAAATTTTCCCCAGTGTGTGTAGGATAGTAGTGTTAGTGTACAGGGTGATCGCTGGTCGGCATGGGTCCGGTGAGCCGAATTCAAATGATAGGAGCAGATTTAGGCCATTCGGCCCATCAAGTCTACTCTGCCATTCAATCATGGCAGTTCTATCTCTTCCTCCTAACCCCATCTCCTGCCCTCTCCCCATAACCCCCTGACACCTGTACTAATCAGCCTATCCGTATGAAGGGCATGTTTCCGTACTGTATCTCTAAAACTAAAAACTAAGCAAACTATCTTATCTGCCTCTACCAGCAATGCGTTGAGTCCAGCAACATGGCTGCAAGACACCGTGATGAACAGTGTGTCAGATTGGATCACTGAGATCCATTTTCCAATATAGGCTTGGCTGTCAGAAAAACCTTCAACGCTCCTCAGAAATGTAGCAAAAGGATTTGAGTATAAGAGCAGGGAGGTTCTACTGCAGTTGTACAGGGTCTTGGTGAGACCACACATGGAGTATTGCGTACAGTTTTGGTCTCCAAATCTCAGGAAGGACATTATTGCCATAGAGGGAGTACAGAGAAGGTTCACCAGACTGATTCCTGGGATGTCAGGACTGTCTTATGAAGAATGACTGGATAGACTTGGTTTATGCTCTCTAGAATTTAGGAGATTGAGAGGGGATCTTATAGAAACTTACAAAATTCTTAAGGGGTTGGACAGGCTAGATGCAGGAAGATTGTTCCCGATGTTGGGGAAGTCCAGGACAAGGGGGTCACAGCTTAAGGATAAGGGGGAAATCCTTTAAAACCGAGATGAGGAAAACTTTTTTCACACAGAGAGTGGTGAATCTGTGGAACTCTCTGCCACAGAGGATAGTTGAGGCCAGTTCAGTGGCTATATTTAAGAGGGAGTTAGATGTGGCCCTTGTGGCCAAGGGGATCAGAGGGTATGGAGAGAAGGCAGGTATGGGATACTGAGTTGGATGATCAGCCATGATCATATTGAATGGCGGTGCAGGCTCGAAAGGCCGAATGGCCTACTCCTGCATCTAATTTCTATGTTTCTATATGTTTCTAATCTGAGGAAAGACATTCTTGCCATAGAGGGAGTACAGAGAAGGTTCACCAGACTGATTCCTGGGATGGCAGGACTTTGATATGAAGAAAGACTGGATAGACTCGGCTTGTACTTGCTAGAATTTAGAAGATTGAGGGGAGATCTTATAGAAACTTACAAAATTCTTAAGAGGTTAAGAACAAGAGGTCACAGTTTAAGGATAAGGGGGAAATCTTTTAGGACCGAGATGAGGAAAACATTTCTCACACAGAGTGGTGAATCTGTGGAATTCTCTGCCACAGAAGGTAGTTGAGGCCTGTTCATTGGCTATATTTAAGAGGGAGTTAGATGTGGCCCTTGTGTCTAAAGGGATCAGGGGGTATGGAGAGAATGCAGGTACAGGATACTGAGTTGGATGATCAGCCATGATCATATTGAATGGCGGTGCAGGCTGGAAGGACCGAATGGCCTCCTCCTGCACCTAATGTCTATGTTTCTATATTTCTATGTACTAACAGTTATAGAGTCACCCAGCACAGAAACAGGCCCTTTAACCAGCTGATTCTGGGCCAACCATTTTACACTCATTCACACCAATCCTTCACAAATCCCATTTAGTAGTTTAGTTTAGTTTAGTTTAGTTTAGTTTAGTTTAGTTTAGTTTATTTTTAGACAGCGCGGACACAGGCCTATCGGCCCATCGAGTCCGCGCCGACCAGTGATCCCTGCACACTAACACTATTTTACACACACCAGGGGCAATGTACAATTATACCAAGCCAATTAACCTACAAACCTGCGCGTCTTTGGATTGTGGGAGGAAAGCAGAGATCCCGGAGAAAACCCACGCAGGTCACGGGGGGGGGGAATGTACAAACTCCGTACGGACAGCACCCCTATGACCGCATGGGATTTCACAGAGTGCTCCGGTTTCCTCCCACACTCCAAAGACATGCAGGCTTGTAGGTTAATTGGCTTTGGTGAAGATCGTAAATTTCCCCTAGTGTGTAGGATGGTACTAGTGTACGGGGATTGCTGGTACACGGGTGAAAAAAAGGAGGCAATTAAGAGCTTTCTGAAGAAGAGTCTCGATCCGAAACATCACCTGTTCCTTTTCTCCAGTGGTGCCGCCTGGCCCGCTTAGTTACTCCAGTATTCTGTATCTACAGTATGTATAGTGTCTGGTTTCAGTATGTCAAATTTCAAAGTTCAGTCCAATTCAGGATAGGATCTTGGATTAAAAAGCTTTCACAAAGACCTTACTGAGAAGACTGCAATCCTTGAACATCGTGTGCAGGACTAAAGCTCTCCCACATGAAAGAAACAGGATGTAGCGAAAATAATTACTGGCTTTGGATAATCACAACAATTAATAATATTAAGTGCCTGAGAAAATGTAGCTTATTGTGAACACAGACCACTTCCTCCTGCTAAGATCTTGTCTCCTTCTCACCCGTAAGTACATCACTTGCCACTCCCAGGGAGATATCTCTGTGCCACCCACCATTTCTCAGCATGAAAGCTTTTGGATTCCGCCCAGATCCTGCTCGCTTTCAAGCTCGAGCCTAAACATCTACCAGCGATGTTTGGCGTTAATCACACGAGCTGCCCCTCCCAGAAGTGTTACAACACCCGGAAGTAAGCATTCATAAAAAAGAGGAGTGTGCAGCTTGCAAAGCAGATGGAATGGGTCACAACATGAAGGATTTAAACCACTTTTAGGGTGGCATGGTGGTGCAGCAGTAGATTTGCTGCTTTACAGCGCTTACAGCGCCGGAGACCCGGGTTCGATCCCGACTATGGGTGCTGTCTGTACGGAGTATGTAGGTCTCCCCGTGACCTGCGTGGGTTTTCTCCGGCATCTTCGGTTTCCCCCCAGACTCCAAAGTGCAGGTTTGTAGGTTAATTGGCTTGGTAAATGTGAAAACTGTCCCTAGTGTGTGTAGGCGAGTGTTAATATGCGGGGACCGGTGTTCGGCGTGGACCCGGTGGGCCGAAGGGCCTGTTTCCGCACTGTATCTCTAAACTAAATTAAACGCTCTACCCATTGTGATTTGTGGATTAATAGAGAGGAAGTCGAATATAAAAATTGGGAGCAAAGGACACAAAGTGCTGGAGTAACACAGCGCGTCAGGCAGCATCTCTGGAGAATATAGAAGTTGGGATTTCGAGTCATAGAGTCAAAGTGATACAATGTGGAAACAGGCCCTTATGCCCAATTTGCCCACACTGGCCAACATGCTCCAGCTACACCAATGCCACCTGCCCGCGTTTGTCCCGTATCCCTCCAAAACTATCCTATCTATGCAGGATAGTTCTTCAAACTTCGTCCCAACCCGAAATGTCACTGATCCATGTTCTCCAGAGATGCTGCCACCCCTGCTAAGTTCCTCCAGCATTTTATGTCCCTTCTGTCAAGAGAGAGCTAGATAGGGCTCTTAAAAATAGTGGAGTCAGGGGATATGGGAAGAAGGCAGGAACAGGGTCCTGATTGTGAATGATCAGCCATGATCACATTGAATGGCGGTGCTGGCTGGAAGGGACGAATGGCCTACTCCTGCACCTATTGTCTATTGTCTATTGTCTATTGTGAAAACCAGCGTCTGTAGTTCCTTTTTTCATCATAAAAGTTGTGACGTTGTGTCGCAGTTGTACAAGATATTGGTGAGGCCACACTTGGAGTCATGTGTTCAGTTCTGATCAGCGTGCTATAGGAATGATGCCATTAAGCTGGAAAGAGCGTAGTGAAGATTTACGAGGATGATGCCCTGGACTTGAGGGGCTGAGCTATAGGGAGCGGTTGGGCAGGCTTGGACTTTATTCCTTGGAGTGCAGCAGGCTGTGAGGTGATCTTATAGAGGTGCATAAAATCATGAGGAGAATCAATGGGATGTCTGTGCAGAGTCTTTTACCCTGGGTAGAGTAATCAAAAACAAGAGGCCATGGGTTTAAGGTGAGAGGGACAAGATTAAATATGAAGCTGAGGTCACTCAGAGGGTGGTGGGTATATGGAAGGAGTAGCCAGAAGAGGTAGTTGAGGCAAGTGCTATATAACAACATTTCGAAAACACTTGAACAGGTACATGGATAGGAAAGCTTTAGAGGGATATGGGCCAAACAGGGACAAATGGGGCTAGCATAAATGGGACATCTTGGTCAGCATGAACATATAGGGCCGAAGGGCCTGTTTCTATGTTCGTGGCTCGACTATGACTCGGGGACAGTTTAGTTTAGAGATACGGTGCAGAAACAGGCCTCTCGGCCCACCAAGTCCACACCGACCAGCGATCCCTGCACATTAACACTACCCTACGCACACGGGGGACAATTTCACATTGTTATATCAAGCAAATTCCCGACAAACCTGTAAGTCTTTGGAGTGTGGGAGGAAACCAAAGATCACGGAGAAAACCCACGCAGGTCACGGGGAGAACGTACGAACTGCATGCAGACAAGCACCCGCAGACATAATCGAACCCGGGTCTCTGGTGCTGTTATCAGGCAACTGAACCATCCACTCATCAGACCACCCATCTACCTCATCAGACCACCCATCTACCTCACCTTTGAGCAGACTTTATATTGCACAAAATGTACCCTTTACCCTTTATCTGTGCATTGCATAGGACTTGATTTTGATCATGTATTGTCTTCTGCAATACCTCGGCACACGTGACAAAAATAAGCTACAGTAAATTAAATGCTAAACTAAACTATTGGGCCTGTCCCACTTGCCGATTATTTAGGCAATTGCCGGCGACTATCATAGTCGTAGCAGGTTGCCGAAAAACCGGCAACAACCTACGTCATCCTGGCAACAACCTACGACAGCACCTCAAGGGCCTGTCCCATGAGCTTGCGATCTGCTTGCGGCAAGCGCGACCTAAAGGGCTTGTCCCACCAGCATGCGCCTGCATGCAGTAAGCGCAACCTAACGTGGTCGCTTGAGCCATACGGCATGTGGCAAGCGCGACCAAACCAGAAGCGGGAGCCGCGCGGAGGTCGACTGAGTGACACGGCATTGAGGTGACTGCGGGCCGGCAGGCCGTTGCCGCGCGGAATTTTTAAACACGGTCAGTTTTTCGGAGCCCCGCGCGATTTCGGGACCAGCTCCGCACAACTCCATACGGCTCCGGCGATCGAAGTGGGACCGGCCCCGCATGGCCGTATGACTCAAGCAACCACGTTAGGTCGCGTTGGCCTCATGCAGGCGCATGCTGGTGGGACCAGCCCTTTAGGTCACGCATGCCAGATGCAGGTCGCATGCTCGTGGGACAGGCCCTTAAGACAGAAGTCGAACCCACTGTTGTCAAAAAATGTTCAACATGTTAAAAATTTAGCGGCGACTGAGGAGACAATTCCCGGCGACCACCGGCGAACATGTGGCGTCTGTAGTTGCCTAAAAAATCGACATATTGGGATAGACCGATATGGCTCTAAAGTCTAAATGATCATTATTCTGTTTGCCTCTTGATGGCACAGTGGTAGTTGCTGCCTTACAGCATTTACAGCGCTAGAAACCAGATTCCATCCCAATTATGGGTGCTGTCTGTACAAAGTTTGTGCATTCTCCTCGTGACCAGCGTGGGTTTTCTCCGAGTTCTTTCGTTTCCTCCCACACTCCAAAGACGCAGAGGTTTGTAGGTTAATTGTATTGGTATGAATGAAAAATTGTCCCATGTGTGTGTGTAGGATAGCGTTAATGTGCGAGGAACGCTGGCCAGTGCAGACTCGGTGGGTCGAAGGGCCTGTTTCCGCACTGTATCTCTCAACTAAACTAAAATAAACTATACCACAGCTTCATCCACATCCACCTACATACTAGTATAAAGCGAAGATAGACGCAAAATGCTGGAGTAACTCAGCGGGACAGGCAGCATCTCTGGATAGAAGGAATGGGTGATGTTTCGGGTCGAGACCCTTCTTCAGACTCCCTCGCCCCTGACTCTCAGTCTGTGGAAGGGTCTCGACCTGAAACATCACCCATTCCTTCTCTCCAGAGATGCTGCCTGTCCCACTGTGTAACTCCAGCACTTTGTGTCTATCTTCGATTTAAACCAACATCTGCAGATCCTTCCCACACACACTAGTGCAAAGCAATTGCCCAAAGCAATTATGTGTTGTTTTCTTCCTTCTGCTCTTTCCTTTGAAAACATATTCTTACATCATGGCCACCCAGGGAACAAGCTGGAAGTATCGGGATCCCCGGGCCAAGATAGGAGAGAGTGAGTAACATGCCAAAAATTCTTCAGTACCATAATAACTCTTCTTTTTGTTAACCCTTAAGACGTGAACACAAGGTGAACAACATCGTAGCAAATTGTCTGAAGTGTTGGAAGGATCTGCAGATGCTGGTTTGCACTGAAGTTTGTACTCAAACTTCAACTCAAAATGCTGGAGTAGTTCAGTGGGACAGGCAGCTTCTCTGGAGAGAAGTTTCGGGTTGAGGCCCTTCTTCAGACCGAGAATTGGGGGAGAGGGAGTCAAGAGATATGGAAGGGTAAAGCGTGCAAAAGATAGATCAAAGCATACGCAGATATGGAAATGTCTGAAATATGGATATGGGTTCTGATATCAGGCTTAACGCAAGAAAGAATATTTTTATTTATTTGCCTATTTCATCCTCCGAAATGGCAAGATTCACATGTGCTCTCTCATACAGTCGTAGTCATAGAGTGATACAGTGTGGAAACAGGCCCTTTGGCTATACCTGCCAACATGTCCCAGCTACACTAGTCCCACCTGTGTGGGTTTGGCCCATATCCCTCTAAACCTGGACTATCCATGTACCTGTCTAAATGTCTCCTATTTTATTTTCATCCTTGGTACAGCTTTCAAATACACAAATGCAATTTAATTTAGTTTAATTTAGTTTATTTTAGAGATACAGTGTGGAAAAAGGCTGTTCGGCCCACCGAGACCGCACATTAACACTTATCTAAACACACTGAGGACAACTCACACTTATGGCAAGCTAATTAACCTGTATATTTTTACATTTATACCAAGCCATTTGGTATAAACGTACACCTGTTTGTCTTGGAGTGTGGAGAAAATCGAAGATCTCGGAGAAAACCTACACGGTCATGGGGAGAACATACAACTTCTGTATGGACATCGCCCATAGTCGGGATTGAACCCAGGTCTCTGGCGCTGTAAGTGCTGTAAGGCAGTAACTCTACCCGCAGCGCCAATGTGCCATCAACTACTCCAAGGTGCTCCCTCTCCTGTAGTATTTAAACTAGCCAATCCTTCCCAACTCCATATGCTTTGTCAGTCATGCACGCCACATAATTCTGGGAGCAGAATTATGCCATTCGGCCCATCAAGTCTACTCCCCCATTCAATCAATGCAGATCTAACTTTCCCTCTCAACCCCATTGTCCTGTCTTCTCCACAAAACCCCACAACCCTGACATTCTATTATAACTTTATTTTTGGTTTTCAAGTTATAAACAGAACAGTACAAAACGTATATACCCCCCTCTCCATCCCCAAGGCTCTAAAAAGAGAAATAGAAAAAAAAAATATATATATATATATATTTTTTTTTAAAGGCAGTCTTCGTGTTCAAATGTTACATGTTAACAACAGCAACATACAAATATAAATAAATGATTATGACTGTATTTTACGTTAAAGGAAAAATCTTTACTAAAATCTATAAAAGGGTTCCAGGTCAGAGCGAAGTTACTGTGGGCCTTCACCCTTTATACCTGATCTTTTCCAACCCTGACACTTTTCCAGCCCCGAGTCAGAGTTGCAATGGTTGGCCAGGCCCAGTGATGATGTTGGTCTTCTCCACCCCATGGACACATCAACCCTGAACGTACCATTCCTTGCCTCCCACGGCCACCGCTCCACCTCAGTGGGCAGGGGGCGGGGCACGGCCCGCAGCTGACCTCGGAACCCCGAGAGTGCTTCAGAGGGCGCAGGGGACGAACCCAGAGGACAAACTCACCGGCACTGATCACTCCCCTCCATCGACTGCCACCGCCATCTTGAGGGTCTTTTAATGTGGGGCTTTGGGGCAAGGAAAATAGAAGTATACATTAATGCTGCCACAGCACAACTGAATGTCCTTCAGAGTCGATTGTTGCCAGTGAAACAGGCTTTCTTCAAGGGAATGTTAATGGGAATTTATTTACTCTTGGCATCACAGCGAACAATTAATTCACTGTGGTTTGAGTAACTTTGATGGAGCAATGGATAGTGACAAAAAGTAATTTCTCATGCTTCATGACCCTTTTAAGCTCCAAACAAATTTAGTTTAGTTTAGTTTTAACGGCCCCCCCGAGTCCGCGCCGACCAAAGATCCCCGCACATTAACACTATCCTGCACACACTGGGGACAATTTACAAATTACACATAATTATACCTAATTATAAGCTAACTAACCTGCAAACCTGTATGTCTTTGGAGTGTGGGAGGAAGCCGGGAGCACCCAGGGAAAACCCACACGGTCACGGGAGAACGTACAAACTCCGTACAGACCAGTACCCGTCATCAGGATCGAACCTGGGTCTCTGGCGGTGTAAGGCAGCAACTCTACCGCTGCGCTACCGTGCCGCTCTCTATTGAATTTTCTGAAGGAGCTGATCATGGACTTTAGGAGGGCACATCATCCGAGGACGTACACTCCATTGAGGATAAATGGGGATCCTGTGGATAGGGTGAATTGTTTTAAATACCTGGGAGTCCACATCTCCGAGGATCAGACATGGACAGCACACACCTCAGCACTCATGAGTAAGGCAAGGCAGCGCCTTTACCACCTCAGGCAGGCAATTGAGGAAATTCAGAGTGTCTCCGAGGATCCTCCAGTGCTTCTATGCAGCGGCAGTGGAAAGCATCTTGTCCGGAAATATTACCATCTGGTTTGGGAATTGCTCTGCCCAGGACAAGAAGGCTCTGCAGAGAGTAGTGCGTTCGGCCGAACGCACTATGGGAACTTCACTCGCCCCCCTGCAGGAACTATACATCAGGAGGTGCAACTCCAGGGCCAATAAAATGATGGGAGACCCCTTCCACCCCTGCAATGGACTGTTCCAGCTGCTACGGTCAGGCAAACGCCTTTGTTGCCATGCTGTGAGAACGGAGAGGTTGAGAAGGAGTTTCTTCCCAGAGGCCATTCGGACTGTAAACTCCTATCTCACCAGGGACTAACTTTACTGAACGTTTTTCCTTCCAATAATTAATATGTAAAAGAATATGTGTGTGTTTATGATTGTGTTTATAGTTTGTTTGGTTGTTTGTTTGTTTGTCTTTTTGCACAAAGTCCGCGAGCATTGCCACTTTCATTTCACTGCGCATCTCGTATGTGTATGTGACAAATAAACTTGACTTGATTTGACTTGACTTGACTTGACAACACCTTTTGTGCAAAAGGTTACCCTTCAGTTACCCTTCAGGTTCCTGTTTAACCATTCTCCCCTCACCTTAACCATATCAATGATAACGTTCGCTACTGACGGTGGCGTAGCGGTAGAGTTGCTGCCTTACAGCACTTGCAGTGCCTGAGACCCGAGTTCGATCCTGACTATGGCTGCTGTCTGTACAGAGTTGTTAACGTTCTCCCCATGATTGTGTGGGGTTTTCTCCGAGATCTTCGGTTTCCTCCCACACTCCAAAGATGTACAGGTTTTTAGGTTAATTGGCTTGCTATAGTATCAAAAAATCCCCCAAGTGTGTGTAGGGTAATTTTAATGTGCGGGGATCGCTAGTTGGTGTGGACTTGGTGGGCTGAAGGGCCTGTTTCCGCGCTGTATCTCTAAAACAAAAAAACTAAAAACTAAAAGGGTATTTGAAGATCAAGATTTCATATCTGGAACAAAACTCATGGTCTAGGGACCACTCCTGTCCACCTGTATGTTTCTGAAAGACTGGACAGCAGCATGGCAGAGAGCAACAAGACTGGAGAGCAACAAGATCACGGCCTACAGGAGGAAGGGGCCGAACCCGGCCCACTGCTCAGCCCCTGAAGACCGGAGAAGAAGGAGGAGGTGACGTCTGATGCAAGGAGCAAGGACCGGTAGGAGAGTGAACCGGAGTCTTTCCTTCTGCACTTTCAAGGTTGACCTTGGGGCACAAAGACAGAAGGTCACGGAACTAGTTTGAATGCGTGATCGATGGTTCAGCGGGAACTCGGTGGGCTAAATATCCTGTTTTCATGATGTATCTCTAAACTAAATTGAACCAAATGTGAATGGAAGTAAGTCATCTTCTATCCTGAGGGGCTGCCTAAGAATGGTAATTCAGCAAATAACCATTCTTATGCCCCTGTCCCACTTTGGCAATTTTTTTAGACGACTACAGGCGACTAGGCTGTCACCACATGGTCTCCGGGGTGTCGCCTGTATGGTCGTGAGTTGCCTCCTCAGTCGCCCAAAGAATCGTAGCGTTTTTCTGGTCGCTGCTGGATTTTGAAATGTTCCATACTTTTCATCGAGAGTGGGCGACAGTCGGCTTGATGCCAATGAGTGTAGCTTGACTTCTCCTGATGTAGGTGCTGCCGTAGGCTGTCACCAGGATGACGTAAGTTGTTGCCGGTGCTGACTTCGGTGAATTCCATTGCCGACTACCTACATCAACCGGTAGACAAAAGTGCTGGAGAAACTCAGCGGGTGCAGCAGCATCTGTGGAGCGAAGGAAATAGGCAACGTTTTGGGCCAAAACCCTTCTTCAGACTACGTCAACATGTGACAGGTACCGGCTGGTGGACGTAAGTTGTCGTAGGTGTGGTCATAGGTGGACGTCCTAATGGGTCGCCGGTTGTCGGTAGCTTGCTGTCGACTAGGTGATAGGTTGTTGCAGACATTGCCGTAGACATTGTCATAGGGGGGTCCAATCGCCGTTTTTTCGGTGACCTGCTACGACTGTGACAGTTGCCGGCAGTTGCCGAAAAAATCGCCTAGGTGGGGCAGGCCCATTAGTGTATTTGACAATTGATCAATTGATCTCCCGCTGTAGAAATCTTAGCAGGCGAAGCAAATATACTGGAAGATCGACACATAAAGCTGCAGTAACTCAGCGGGTCAGCCAGCTTCTCTGGAGAAAAGGAATAGGTGACGTTTTGGGTCGAGACCCTTCTTCATACTGAAAGTCAGGGGAAAGGGAAACAAGAGAGAGATATGGATAAATGAATGAAAGATATGCAAAAATGCAATGATGATCAAGGAAACAGGCCATTGTTAGCTGTGGGCTAGGTGAAAGTTACAGACAATGAGACACAACTACTTTGAAACTAGTACAACGATATGGGTGGGGGAGGGGTGGAGAGAGGGGAGATGTAAGGGTTATCTGAAGTTAGAGAAATCAATATTCATACCGCTGGGTTGTAAGCTGCCCAAGCAAAATTTGAGGTGCTGTTCCTCCAGTGTTCCTCTAATTTGCGCTGGGCCTCACTCTGACAATGAAGGAGGCCCAGGACAGAAAGGTGTGGGTAGACAAAAATGCTGGAGAAACTCAGCGGGTGAGGCAGCATCTATGGAGCGAAGGAAATAGGCAACGTTTAAGGCCAAAACTCTTCTTCAGACCAAAGATCCTATATCGGAGCAAGATAGATCACTCCTGCTAAATGCAATGGGTTGACGTGTAGTATGCAACGGAACGGAACGTGGGCCTTTTTTCCATCCATTTCTGTAACCCGACCCGACTCGCAGTGTAATCAACGTTGTGGAGGAACAGTTTGTGTTAATAAATTAAAATTCTGAAAATGAGGAGAAGATTTTTACAAAATAACTTTTATTTTTAAGAGGATGTTTCCGTAACCGGCTTCCGTCACCACTATGGGATCTTTGGTGCGGAGATGGAAGCCGGTTACGGAAATGGAGCCTAAAATTACCCATGAATCTGCCCATGACCGTACTACGCGTGATCTATCTTGCTTGCTGTAGGATATTTGCTTCAGACTGTGAGGGGGGGGGGCTGAACGAAGAAAGGAAGAGGTGGAGTAATGGGTTGAGGGAGAGTTGAGAAGGGGAGAAGAAAGTAAGGACTACCTGAAATTAGAGAAGTCAATGTTCATACCGCTGGGGTGCAAACTGCCCAAATGAAATATGAGCTGCTGCCCCACCAATTTATGGTGGTCCTCACTCTGGCCATGGAGGAGGCCAAAGACAGAAAGGTCAGATTCGGAATGGGAGGGGGAGTTGAAGTGCTGAGCCACCGCGAGATCAGGTTGGTTATTGCGACCCAAGCAGAGATGTTCCGTCGCTTGGTCCCTCCATAGCTCCCTGGTCAATTCGTCACTTCCCACCCGAACCACCCCCTCTCCGGGCACTTTCCCTTGCAACCGCAAGAAATGCAAATTTGAAGAAGGTCAGTGTGGGGATGGGAGTGGGAAATTAAAGTGTACGATAAATATGCTTGATTAAATTGAGAAAAAGATACATCGGTTTTGTAATGACTCAAACCAAAATTGACCCAATTGCAATTATTATTCTATTTTATTTCGGAGTCACATGAGTGACTACATGAAGAACCCGCCAGGACGCATGCGTGTCCATATCGCTTCACGCATTGCGAAACAACAGGCAGGGTGGAGCGTTCCCACGCAGCGGTAAGTTTAAAACCGAGACCGACAGGTAAGTGAATTACTCTGCGGTCGTTTTGTTTTCCCGTGCTCTATTACAGGGGGAAACTATGGACAAACGAAGAAGTCCACAAGGGTTGCGTCTAAGCTGGCTGGGGAGGAGCGCGGAGTTGCGGGCAGCCAGCAGCGGCTGACGGCACCAGGATCACTGTTAGTGCGATCAGCTGTGCCCGACTTGGCACCTGGTCCGGCCAGATCAACACCACGGCCGGGCGGGAAGGCTAAACGGAAGACTGACAGAGCCGTTGACTCGGACGAGTCAGACAGCGAGGAAATGCCACGGGCGGCCAGCGACTGTGATTGCTGGGGCCGAATGGAGCGGCTTATGGAGCAGATGCTCCACCATGACAGACTCCGGGAGATGGAGGCTAGTCACCATGGGTCATATAATACACCCATGGCAGCACCTTATCCAGGGCTGCACAGTGCATCTCCCTCGACAGAGGTGAGTACTGGGAGCCAATTCTGGGCTGGCTCTGAAGGGGGGTTTGCTGAAGAGACAAACAGTGTGCAGGGGGTGCAAGAACAAGAAAACCTGCTGGAAATGGTGTCCAAATTTGTACAACCAGAGCAGACTGGACTGCAATTAGAACTAAAATTAGCATCCAGTATTGACTATCTCTCATTTAAGCAACTACAGGAACAGGCTGTAATGGACACTACTGCCAAATATTTGGCACCGGTAAATTGTGTATCCCTCAATGTTCCCGTGGTGAACAGTTGCATCTGGAAACACATTGGAGCGGGTGTCAGAAGCCAGGATGTTAAGCTACAAAAAATCCTAAAATTGTTGACTGCAGGGATCACAGCATTTGCCCGGACAGTGGATGGAAAATAGATGTCAGAACAGCAAGACGCTCTGGCATTATTCTGCAATACGCAGTACGAGATTAATAGTCTTATATAATAATAGCCTTAAACCCTAAGTTTGCAGAGCTGTGCAGACCTGGAGGTACTTAACCACCAATATTATTATTTGGGGGCAACATGTCAAAACTGGTAATAGAGCTCGATGAGGAGGCTAAAACCTTGGGGCTCATAAAGGCGGCAACAGGTAGGACCTCCTACACACAACGACAGCACCCCTATGCACCCACCAGCAGAGCAAGACACACAGAAGCTGGTGAAAGCTCAAAGGCCGGGCAAACAGGACAGAGGTCTTTTTTAGGCCATGGCCCAGACTGGCCTTCGTGGAAGATGCGCAAACCCCACACTCCGGTGCCTCAACCTCTACGGCGACAGCACAGGAAGAAATAAACTTTCCACTGGTAACCATGGAGGTAGGTGGGTCTGGTCCCTTCCAAAAAACAGGAAGTGTAAATAATACACAAATTGGTGGTAGATTACACTTTTTTTGGGAGGCATGGAGTGCAATAACTACTGACACTTATATCCTACATAGTATTCAGGGATATACAATTGAATTTGTGCACAAAAACTATTCTTCGTTCGTGCTTTCACGACAAGAAAAACTGGAAGCGCATGCTGAACTGGAGAGGCAATATGCTAAGGGGGTCATTGAAAAAACCCAACATGACTCTCTGGAATTCGTGTCAAATATCTTTACAAAAAACAAAAAAGATGGTGGTTGCCGCATCATTATAGATTTGACCAAACTGAATACATTTGCGCAGTATATTCATTTCAAAATGGAAACCTTTGTTACTGCCAAACAATTGATTTCCAAAGGCTACTTCATGGCTTGCATCGATTTAAAAGATACTTACTATTCGGTGCCTATACAGAAGGATCACAGACGTTATTTAAAATTTAACTGGACGGGGCGGCTGTGGCAGTATAGAGCACTACCTAATAGGTTAACATCCGCCCCAAGACTATTTACCAAACTTTTGAAACCAGCCCTAGCGTTTCTTTGGAAACAAAAACATATGGTCATGGCTTACCTAGATGAAACATTAATTGTGGGGAAAACTTTGGAATTAGCCAAAATAGCTGTATCAGCCACCAAACAATTGTTTGAGAAACTGGGGTTTATCATCCATCCAGTTAAATCTAAGCTAACCCCTTCCACAACTATGGATTACTTGGGGTTCACCATTGACTAAGTTCACATGTCGGTGACTTTACCGAAGGACAAGGCAACAGACTTAACTGAGGCCTGCAACAACCTCATTGACATCAGTGAACCATCTATTCGACTGGTAACAAGGGTAATTGGCTAAATTGTGGCTGCTTTTCCAGCACACAGTTTGGAATTTTGTTTTACCAAAATTTACAAAGGGCAAAGGTACAAGCACTCAATACATAGGCCAATGAAGCTACCAATCAAAGCAATTATGGAATTACAATGGTGGAGGGAAAACATTCGGCATTGTTACAGCCCTATCATTGTCACAACCCTTCAGTGGTGCTACAATCTGATGCCAGTGCTCATGGTTGGGGTGCTACTAATTCCATCTCTAGTTGT
The DNA here is from genome assembly GCF_028641065.1 of Leucoraja erinaceus. NCBI lineage: Eukaryota > Metazoa > Chordata > Chondrichthyes > Rajiformes > Rajidae > Leucoraja > Leucoraja erinaceus. The sequence continues at coordinate 35,663,081 of NC_073378.1, read as the reverse complement.
GGTAGATGGGATGCAGAAGAGGCATCATTACTTCAGACACATGGCATAAACTACTTGGAAATGTTAGGTGCATTCTATGGTTAAACTATGTTTCTTGGGAACCAGACCCTGGGCATCAGCGATGGATGCCTTCTCGTTGCATTGGGGGAAATTGTTTTTCTATGCATTCCCCCCTTTCTGCCTCATCAGTTGAGTATCATATAGACAGGGTGGTAAAGAAAGCTTTTGGTATGCTAGCCTTTATAAATCAGAGCATTGAGTATAGAAGCTGGGATGTAATGTTAAAATTGTACAAGGCATTGGTGAGACCAAATCTGGAGTATGGTGTACAATTTTGGTTGTCCAATTATAGGAAGGATGTCAACAAAATAGACAGAGTACAGAGGAGATTTACTAGAATGTTGCCTGGGTTTCAACAACTAAGTTACAGATAAAGGTTGAATAAGTTAAGTCTTTATTCTCTGGAGTGTAGAAGGTTAAGGGGGGACTTGATATAGGTCTTTAAAATGATGAGAGGGATAGACAGAGTTGATGTTGACAAGCTTTTCCCTTTGAGAATAGGGAAGATTCAAACAGGAGGACATGACTTCAGAATTAAGGGACAGAAGTTTAGGGGTAACATGAGGGGGAACTTCTTTACTCAGAGAGTGGTAGCGGTGTGGAATGAGCTTCCAGTGGAAGTGGTGGAGGCAGGTTCGTTGGTATCATTTAAAAATAAATTGGATAGGCATATGGATGAGAAGGGAATGGAGGGTTATGGTATGAGTGCAGGCAGGTGGGACTAAGGGAAAATAATTGTTTGGCACGGATTTGTAGGGCCGAGATGGCCTGTTTCCGTGCTGTAATTGTTATATGTTTATATGGTTATTACGCAAAATACAACAAGACTCGGCGTTTGGTATTTTGATAGTGCCCGATTGGCCTACTCAACCATGGTTCCCCGTGATTCTCGATACGGTTTTAGAACCGTGCATCTCCGTTCCGAAATGACCAGATTTGTTGGTTCATCCCATAATAGGACATCCATGCCATAATAGGACAAATTTGTTGATTTGTAGAATCTAAAGAAACCACTTCTGGACCTGGGGCTGACGGACCGAACAATGAACATACTCACAGCGGCTCACAGGCAGTCCGCCAAGAAACAATATCTGGTCTACATCAGGAAGTGGGAGATATATTGTTCTAGGAACAACATCACTTACTGTACGACGAACATTACTTCTGTTCTGGAATTCCTGGCTAGCCTCCACTATGATGAGAGGCTCAGTTATAGTGCCATAAACTGCGCCAGAATGCCCTTTCAGCGTATCTGTGGCAAGGATCAGAGCGTCATTCTGTCAGGACTCACCCCCTGGTAACTAAACTTATGAGGGGAATTTTTAATATTAATCCCCCAAGGACAAGGTATTTCCAAATATGGGATGTGAGTGTAGTCCTTACGTTACTGAGGAATTGGTCACCAGCAACAGCTCTGTCCCTGCAAAGACTAACACTTAAAATAGTCATGCTGATGGGCATTGGTCTCAGCACAAAGAGTTCAGTCATTACATAAATTAAGGCTGGATAGTATGACCACTTCAACAAGTAAAATAACCTTTTACATCCACAAATTAGTTAAACAGAACAGACCGGGATCGTCAGGCCTCAAAATAGAATTCAGAGCATACCCAATAGATGATTGTCTATGCATTATGAGGCATTTATTATTATACATAGAGAACACTAAACAGCTCAGAGGCAATGAGACAGCATTACTGATCAGTCACAAACAGCCCCATAATAGAGTATCTGTACAAACAATTTCCAGATGGCTGAAACAGGTTTTAAAGGCTGTTGGGGTGGATACTAACATATTCAAATCTCCTTCCACCAGGGCTGCAGCTACATCGGCAGCAATGGAATTGGACGCACCTATGGACCAAATCCTGGGGACAGCAGGATGGTTGTAGAATGACTGAGTTCTACACAGAATCTTTTACTATAACTGTTTATTATATTCACTAACACACACTATGCAGTAGCTGTCCGTGGTCATCACTGGAGCTAGAGAGCGAGCTAGAGGTGGGGACTCTACAATTATACTAGTGACAATGGAGAGTGGTTAGTAGTGGTGAGGTCACTATGTTAAAGGAACATGCACTGATCTACATCCCTCTTCTTAGAAACAAAAGCATGGCAATACACAGAGCGACCACGGCTCATAAGCTAAGATTACAAACCGCACCGGGAACAGTTAAAAGCTACGCAAACTCCCCGTAACGGACAGGCGGCTTGACCAACCGGCCAGAGCGGGTGCGCAACCCGCATTTCCCCTCAACCGCAGGAGCAGAAGGGACGGGGGCAGGGAGAGCGGTGGGAAAGCCGGGCGGTGAAAGGGCAGGAGAAGGAGGAGAATTGCGAGGGGAGACGGGCACGCTGGCAGGCGAGGCAGGGGAAAGTGGCTTGTGAGAGCGGGGCACAGAGAGCTGGGAGGGAAGTCTCCGCAGCATGCGAGGAGTGACCGGGGCCGGCGGGGAGTCAGGCAGAGTGGAAGGGATGGGTGGCTGGAACGGGTTTGCGGGAGGCGGAGTAGGCTCGTTAATGAGCAGGAGGTGCTGGCGAGACAGACGGTAGATAGCGCCCTCGTAATCGACGAGGTACGACCGGGGAGAGCCGGCATTAGCAACCACTACGGCCAGCCGGTAGTGGCCGGAGGGGGACTGCATCCGAACCACCTGGCCCGGGAACAGTCGTGGAAGCGGCCGGGCCGACTTGTCAAAGGAGCGCTTCTGGATGGCTTTCTTTTTGATGATGCGCTCCGTGACAGTGGCAGGGTTCTGGACTGAGGGCTTGAGGGACTGTTGGGAGACAGGGAGCGGGGGTCTTGTGGTATGGGACATGAGGCGCTGGGCAGGGGAACCGAGCGCGGGGTCGCGGGAAATGTTGCGGAGGTTGAGCAGGGCCAGATAGAAGTCGGAATGGGAAAGGCGGCATTGTTCCAGCAGCTCCTTGGCACTGCGGACGGCCAGTTCCGCAAGGCCGTTGCTCTGTGGATATTCAGGGCTGCCGGTGATGTGGCGAAAGTTCCAACGGGCAGCGAAGGCACGGAACTCAGCGCTGGAGAACTGGCTGCCGTTGTCCAATCGGAGGGTCACCAGGGAACCAAAGGTGGAAAAGTGGCGGCGAAGCTTCCCGATGACGGCGGCAGAGGTGATGGAAGGCAGCAGATCCACCTCGAACCAACTGGAATAGGAGTCCACCAGGACCAGGAAGTGCTTGCCACGCCATTCGAACAGGTCCGCGGCAACAGACATCCATGGGAGCTCGGGAGCCGGCGGCTGCAGGAGAGGCTGGCGCTGCTGATGGGGATGAAGGCTGTTACAGGCAGCGCAAGCGGAGACCCTGTCACGGATGTCCTGAGCCATACCCGGCCAGAAGAATTGGCTCTGGGCCTGGGACAAAGTGGCTTCCACCACGGGGTGGCCGCTGTGAGCAGACTGGAAATAGTGATCCCGCAGGGCGGTCGGCACTACGACCTTGTGACCCTTCACCACCACGCCGTCGTGCAGCACCAATTCATCCTGAACCAGGAAGTAGGGTACGGCACCAGCAGGCAGGGAAGAACGTCGGTCAGGCCAACCACGGCGGATAACGTCCGCAAGTTGTTGCAGGGCAGGATCATCAGCAGTGTGTTTGACCAGGGACTGCATCTGCTGTGAAGGAACAATGTTAACGTTCAGTACCATCAGGTCAGACGATTCGTAAGGGTGGCGGGCAACGGAAGGGAGCGGCGCAGGGGACAAGGTGTCGGCCACAAACATATCTTTGCCCTTGCGGTACACAATCCGGAACGTGAAACGCTGGAGCTGCAGCATCATCCACTGTAACCGGGAAGAGGCGACATGGATAGGCTTATTCAAAATAGTGACCAGCGGCTGGTGGTCAGTTTGTCAAAGACCAACGTGTCAGGTCGACGACAGGAGTTGGACATCATAAAAACGGGGGGGGGGGGGGGGACAACTGGGAGAAAGCAAAGAATAAAAAGAAAACCGATAAACAGGAGACGCGAGTCTACCGCTGTGACACCATGTAGAATGACTGAGTTCTACACAGAATCTTTTACTATAACTGTTTATTATATTCACTAACACACACTATGCAGTAGCTGTCCGTGGTCATCACTGGAGCTAGAGAGCGAGCTGGAGGTGGGGATACTACAATTATACTAGTGACAATGGGGAGTGGTTAGTAGTGGTGAGGTCACTATGTTAAAGGAACATGCACTGATCTACAATGGTCAAAAGAGAAAACTTTTCAACTATATTACAATAAACCAGTGGTTAAACCTGTGACATTTGCAGAATCAATTTTAAGTTCTGTATCATGATTTACCCCATAGGATAGGGGCAATAATTTTGTTTGTTAATAAATTCATCTTGGGTTTTCAATGTCGGATTCATGTTTGAATACGTTAACACAATTCCTCCCTTAGTCAATTAAGGCATGGACTTGTTTCCACGGCATGAAATCACAGAGCTTTAAAATTTTCACGTAGTCACTCATGTGACTCCGAAGTAAAATAATAAGTTTAAACGAGAACTTACCAGTTTGAAGTTTGATCTTTATTTTATGAGGAGTAACGTTGAGGGATTACGTGCCCCCCGCTCCCACTCTCGATCATAAAGTTCAATTGGTATCCTATTTCTCTTATCTTACTATGTTCAGTTCATTACTGTTATCTATGATTTCACACCGCTGCTTTGAAGATTGACACGCATGCGTCCTGGCGGGTTCTTCACTTAATCCCTCAACGTTACTCCTCATCCGGAAGTGGCGGCGCTGTGAAACGGCTGCGGCTCGCCTGCAGTCTGTCTATTTCACCTTTTTTTGTGTTGTTTTTTTTTATTTTTTGTTTAGTTCAGTTAAACTTTTGGTTATTAGGTGGTGTTATGTGTGTGGCGGGGGCTGAAACAGGGCTTTCTGTCTCTCCCTTCGGGGGAATGGGATTTTTTTATCGTATCCCCCTCTCTTCCCCCGCCTGAGCTTAGGCCTAATGGCGGAGCTGGCGGCCTCCAACCTGCGACCGACCTCGAGGCTCCGGAGGTAGAGCCAGCCAGGACTCACCAACGCGAGGCTGGCCGTCTTCGAGCTGCGGCGACGTTCGGGCAGCGGCACGACCCGGCGCTCCAGTGAGGGCGGACGGCGCGGGGCTGAGACACTCCTGTGTGGGCGGCCTGGGTCCCAGTAGGAAGGCGCTCCCGTGTGGGCGGCCTGGGTCCCGGCTGGAAGGCGCTCCCGTGTGGGCGGCCCGGCTCTCGGCTGGAATGCGCTCCCGTGTGGGCAGCGCGGTGCGGGGCTGAGACGCTCTCGTGTGGGCGGCCCGGTGCGGGGCGGAGACGGTGCTCCGGTGGCTGAGGCGGCGTTCTGGCGGCGGCAACCTGAATTCGGGGCTCGGCCGCGGGCCAGTGGACGACATCGTCGGGAGCTCGCAGGTCACAGGCTGGTGCCTGTTTTCCGGAGCTCCCGTGGCAACAGCTGCATTCGCTGGACTGGAGGGCGGCAGCTTCGACCACCCCCGGCCGCGGAGCTTGAACCGCGGGACTGACTTACCATCGCCCGGTGGGGTATCGCCTCAGCGCAGAGGGAGAAGAGGAGGGAAGAGACAGTAACTCTAAGACTTTTGCCTCCATCACAGTGAGGAGGTGCCTGGTGAACTCACTGTGGTGGATGTTAATTTGTGTTTATTGTGTGTTGTTATTATTATATGTATGGCTGCAGGCAACAACATTTCGTTCAGACCGAAAGGTCTGAATGACAAATAAAGGATTCAATTCAATTCAATAAAATGAAGATCAAACTTCAAACTGGTAAGTTCTCGTTTAATCTTACTATTCTATTTGTCGGTGTTGTTGACATGCAATTGCCCATTTTGATTATACTCTTTAACAGATAGTATGAAGTGCGTAATACACCAGAGTGAATCATCATTGTATTACAGCCTTCGAACAAGCTGCCTTGTAGTTGTGGAGCACTCGTTAAACATTTACAGGGTCACAAATGTGCTCATTTTGCAGCTGCATAATATTGATAAACAAAGAATTTAACTCGGAGATTAGTAACGGTCACTGCAATTTTTGAACTTGGCTAAATACCAGTAGCTGTTTTCTTTATAAAATAATGAAGGCTGCACCACCCAATCCCTCCCCCAAATAGATTCTCAACCATAACCCTGTCACAAAAGGAGATTTAGATAATCTCCCCAGCTTCTGAGGTTTTCCTCAAACCATTTAAAAAAAAATTAATGGCAATTAATGTGATGCTTCCAAGAGAGTCGAGATTCAAGAGTGTTTAGATTTAGTGTTTAGAGATACAGCGTGCAAACCGGCCCATCAGCCGACCAAGTGTGCTCCAACCAGTGATCCCCATACACTAACGTTATCCTACACTCTAGGGGTAATTTTTAATTTTTAACAAACCCAATTAACCGACAAGCCTGTACATTTTTGTAGTGTGTGCGGAAACCGGAGCACCTGGAGAAAACCCACGTGGTCACGTGGAGAATGTGCAAATTCCGTACAGATGGCACCCGTAATCAGAATTGAACCCAGGTCTCTGGTGCTGTAAGGCAGCAACTCTACTGCTGCGCCACTGTGGATAACAAACACAGCAGGTATAATAGACACAAAATGCTGGAGCAATTCAGCAGGACAGGCAGCATCCCTGGAGGGAAGAAATGGGTGACGTTTTGGGTCGAGACCCAGTTCCTTCTCACACAGCAGGAATAATGATCCCATGCATATAGTTTTCATGCAAGGAGTGGTGCAGATAAGGCAGACAAGCTTAGATCCTGGATTAGTACATAGAAGTATGATGGTGTAGCCATTACAGAAACCTAGTTCAGGGCGGTCACGGTGGTGCAGTGGTAGATTTGTTGCCTTACACCGAATGCAGCACCGGAGACCTGGGTTCAATCCTGACTACGGGTTCTGTTTGCACGGAGTTCGTATGTTCCCCCCGTGACCTGCGTGGGTTTTCTCCGAGATCTTCGGTTTCCTCCTACACTCCAAAGACGTACAGATTTGTAGGTTAATTGGCGGCATAAATGTAAAAATTGTCCCTAGTGGATGTAGGATGGTGTTGATGTGCCGGGATCGCTGGTCAGCGCGGACCCGGTGGACCGAACGGCCTGTTTCCGCGCTGTATCTCTAAACTAAACCAACGAAGAGTAGGGTTAGCAGCTCTACATTCCAGAGTACAGATGTTTTAGATGTGACAGAGTGGGATGGAGGTGGGGAAGTTGTATTACTGATTAAGGACAATATTGCAAAGTGACTCAGAGAGGACATCTCGGAGGGTTCATCCTGCAAGGCCGTTGGAATAGAAACCAGGAATAAGACAAGTGCAACTACAATAATAGTATTACATTATAGGCCATCCAATAACCAACATAATATAGAGCAACAGGCAGATCATAGAAAAATGTAAAAACATTTATTGTACTGGGTCATTTTAATTTCCAGGCCTGTTCATCTTGGCGATTTTTTTTAGACTGTCATAGTTGTAGCAGGTCGCCGAAAAACCGCCGTCAACCTATGTCATCCTGGCAACAACCTATGACAGCGCATATGTCAGGAGAAGTCAAGCTATGCTCATTGGTATCAAACCCATTGTCGCCAAAAAAATTTCAACATATTGAACATTTTGCAGTGACCAGAAAGACGCTTCGACTGAGGAGACTACTCCCGGCAACCACCGGTGAACATGTGGCGACAAACTAATCACCTGTAGTTGCCTAAAAAATCGCCTAAGTGGGACAGGCCCATTAGAAGAGGCAGAATTAATTAGGTGCATCCAGGAGAATTTATTGAAACAATATGTCAGTTTGTTCACGAATTGTGTAAGAAGGAACTGCAGATGTAGATTTAAACCGAAGTGTCTCGACCCAAAACGTCACGCATTCCTTCTCTCCAGAGATGCTGCCTGCCCCGCTGAGTTACTACATCTTTTTGTGTCTGTGTCAGTTTAGTTCAGTTCAGTTTATTGTCACATGTACCGAGGTACAGTGAAAAGCTTTTGTTGCGTGCTATCCAGTCAGTGGAAAGACTATACATGATGAGGGAATAACATTTAGTGCATGGTAAAGCCAGTAAAATCTGATGAAAGATAGCCCGTGGGTCACTAATGAGATAGATAGTAGTTCAGGACTGCACTCTAGCTGTGGAAGGATGATTCAGTTGACTGATAACAGCTGGGAAGAAACTGCCCCTGAATCTGGAGGTGTGCGTTTTCACACTTCTGTACCTTTTGCCCGATGGGAAGAGGGGGGAATAGGGAGTGGCCAGGGGGCGACTCATCATTGATTATGCTGCTGGCCTTGACGAGGCAGTGTGAGGTATAAATGGAGTCAGTGGAAGTATAGATAGTACAACCAGGAATGTGGATGTACTAGACCTTGGAAAGGAGAATGAGCCAGGCCAAGAGATTAAAGATTCAGTGGGGGAGCACTTTGGGAACAGTGACTGCTATTGCATTGGTTTGAAAATAGCAACAGATAAGGGTGAAAGTGCTTAATTAGGGGAAAGGTTAATTGCAACAGTATTAGGCAAGAACTGGAAAAAGTAGACAGTGAATGGCTGTTTGGGGTTCAATCCATATCTGTCATGTGGGAGTAGTTTAAAGGCCAGTTGGTTACAGTTCAGGACCACTTTGTTCCTGTTAGAATGAAATATAAGAATGACATGGTTCAGGAACCTTGGATGACACAGGATTTTGCAAGTTTATGCAAAAAGAACCAAGAAGCACATGTAAGGTTCGGGAAGCTGAAATCAGACACTGCCATTGTGGAATATAAAGAAAACAGGAACCAACATAAACAAAAAATTAATATGGCTAAAAGGAGTCTTGAAACATCCAAGTAGAATTGAGGAAAATTCTAAAGCATTTAGAACAGGGGTCGGCAACCTAAGACTCCCGGGCTGAATGCTGCCCGTAACCCAAAATCATTCAGCCCGCCGAGTTCCAAGCGCAGCCGAGCTCTGACTGTACCGCATCCTGCGCAAAGCCGCAAGCACGGCCGCGCACCTTCTGTGAACACCTTTAAGAAAGAACTGCAGATGCTGGGAAAATCGAAGGTAGACAAAAATGCTGGAGAAACTCAGGGGATGAGACATGCAAGGATTGCATGAGGCTGCCTCACCCGTTGAGTTTCTCCAGCATTTTTGTCTATCTTCTGTGAACACGTGATTTGATGCCTGCCATCCAGGGCGGGATGGGGGTGGGATCCATGTGTTCACGTGATAGATGTGGCCCGCCATCCGCACACAGACATGCGCCCCGGCCCCTACAAGGTCGCCGACCCCTGATTTTGAAAATTCTGAAGCAACGCATATTAGAGCAAAAGGGTAGCTGAGGAAAGTGGCAGGGAACATAAAAACTGACTGCAAACGTTTTTATAGATATGTGAAAAGAAAGAGATTAGTTAAAACAAATGTAGGTCCCTTGCAGTCAGAAACAGGTGAGTTGATCATGGGGAACAAGGATATGGCGGACAATTGAAGAACTACTTTGGTTCCGTCTTCACTAAGGAAGACATAAATAATTTGCCGGAAATAGCAGGGGCCCGCGGAGGAGTTGGAGGAAGTGAGTGAAATCCAGGTTAGCCGGGAAGTGGTGTTGGGTAAATTGAATGGATTAAAGGCCGATAAATCCCCAGGGCCAGATAGGCTGCATCCCAGAGTACTTAAGGAAGTAGCTCCAGAAATAGTGGATGTATTAGTAATAATCTTTCAAAACTCTTTAGATTCTGGAGTAGTTCCTGAAGATTGGCAGGTAGCAAATGTAACCCCACTTTTATGAAGGGAGGGAGGGAGAGAGAAAATGGGGAATTACAGACCAGTTAGTCTAACATCGGTAGTGGGGAAACTGCTAGAGTCAGTTATTAAAGATGGGATAGCAGCACATTTGGAAAGTGGTGAAATCATTGGACAAAGTCAGCATGGATTTACGAAAGGTAAATCATGTCTGACGAATCTTATAGAATTTTTCGAGGATGTAACTAGTAGCGTGGATAGGGGAGAACCAGTGGATGTTGTGTATCTGGACTTCCAGAAGGCTTTCGACAAGGTCCCACATAAGAGATTAGTATACAAACTTAAAGCACACAGCATTGGGGGTTCAGTATTGATGTGGATAGAGAACTGGCTGGCAAACAGGAAGCAAAGAGTAGGAGTAAACGGGTCCTTTTCACAATGGCAGGCAGTGACTAGTGGGGTACCGCAAGGCTCAGTGCTGGGACTCCAGCTATTTACAATATATATTAATGATCTGGATGAGGGAATTGAAGGCAATATCTCCAAGTTTGCGGATGACACTAAGCTGGGGGGCAGTGTTAGCTGTGAGGAGGATGCTAGGAGACTGCAAGGTGACTTGGATAGGCTGGGTGAGTGGGCAAATGTTTGGCAGATGCAGTATAATGTGGATAAATGTGAGGTTATCCATTTTGGTGGCAAAAACGGGAAAGCAGACTATTATCTAAATGGTGGCCGATTGGGAAAGGGGGAGATGCAGCGAGACCTGGGTGTCATGGTACACCAGTCATTGAAGGTAGGCATGCAAGTGCAGCAGGCAGTAAAGAAAGCGAATGGCATGTTAGCTTTCATTGCAAAAGGATTTGAGTGTAGGAGCAGGGAGGTTCTACTGCAGTTGCACAGGGTCTTGGTGAGACCACACCTGGAGTATTGCGTACAGTTTTGGTCTCCAAATCTGAGGAAGGACATTATTGCCATAGAGGGAGTGCAGAGACTGTTCACCAGACTGATTCCTGGGATGTCAGGACTGTCTTATGAAGAAAGACTGGATAGACTTGGTTTATACTCTCTAGAATTTAGGAGATTGAGAGGGGATCTTATAGAAACTTACAAAATTCTTAAGGGGTTGGACAGGCTAGATGCAGGAAGATTGTTCCCGATGTTAGGGAAGTCCAGGACAAGGGGTCACAGCTTAAGGATAAGGGGGAAATCCTTTAAAACCGAGATGAGAAGAACTTTTTTCACACAGAGAGTGGTGAATCTCTGGAACTCTCTGCCACAGAGGGTAGTTGAGGCCAGTTCATTGGCTATATTTAAGAGGGAGTTAGATGTGGCCCTTGTGGCTAAGGGGATCAGGGGGTATGGAGAGAAGGCAGGTACGGGATACTGAGTTGGATGATCAGCCATGATCATATTGAATGGCGGTGCAGGCTCGAAGGGCCGAATGGCCTACTCCTGCACCTAATTTCTATGTTTCAATGTTTCTATGAAAGGATAAGTCCACGCAAAGACAAAGGAGAGAACTTGTGCGTGGATTTAGAGGAAGTAGTTGGGTTCTTTAATGAGTACTTCGTACCAGTATTACCAAGGAGAAAGGGATGGACAATGATGAGATCAAGGAGGAGTGTGTTGATGTGTTGGAAGGAACTGCAGATGCCGGTTTAAACTGAAGATAGACACAAAAAGATGGAGTAACTCAGTGGCAGAGAAGGAATGGGTGTAGTTTCGGATCGAGACCCTTCTTCAGACCGGTTAGGGATAAGAGAAACAAGAGATATAGATGATGATATAGCGATAAAGAACAATGAATGGAAGTCATTCAAAAAAATTACGTTGACAAAGGAAATAGGTCATTTGTTGGGTGAAAACGAGAAGCTGGTGCGACTTGGGTGGGGGAGGGATGGAGAGAGAGGGAATGCCAGGGCTACTTGAAGTGAGACAAATCAATATTCATACCACTGGGCTGTAAGCTGCCCAAGCTAAATATGAAATGTTGTTCCTCCAATTTGCATTTAGCCTCACTCTGACAATGGAGGAGACCAAGGACAGAAAAGTCTGTGTGGGAATGGGAAAGAGAATTAACGTGTTTAACAACCGAGAGATTGGGTAGGTTTAAGCGGGCTGAGCGAAGGTGTTTCAAGAAACAATCGCCCAGTCTACGTTTGGTCTCACCGATGTATAAGAGTCCACATCTTGAACAACGGATACAGTAGATGTAGTTGGAGGAGGTGCAAGTGAACCTTTGCCTAACTTGAAAGGACAGTCAGGGCCCCTGAACAGAGTTGATGGAGGAGGTATAGGGACAGGTGTTGCATCTTCTGCAGTTGCAGGGGAAGGTACCTTGGGAGGGGTTGGTTTGGGTGGGAAGGGATGAGTTCACCAGGGAGTTGCGGAGGGAACGGTCTCTGTAGACGGCGGAAAGGGGTGGAGATGGGGAAATGTGGCTAGTGGTGGGATACCGTTTAAGGTGGCGGAAATTTTGGAGGTTTATGTGTTATATGTGATGGCTGATGGGGTGGAAGGTAAGGACTCTGTCTCTGTTGCAACTCGGGGGAGGGGTGCAAGGGTGGAGCTGCAGGGTACCGAGGAGACATGTGTGAGGGCCTCATCAATGATGGGAGATTGGAACCCCCGTTCCCTAAAGAATGAGGACATCTGGGCGTCTGTTGCTAGTCTAGGGCATATCGATATTGAGAAGGAAGATGTGTTGGATGGGTGAAAAACATTAAGGTGGAATAATTTCCCAAGGCATGATGAGATCTCTCCCATTTAATGGAGGAAGCAAAGAAGGAGATTGCTGGAGCCTTGACAGAGACCTTTGAATCCTCCTTAGCTAATGATCAAACTTCCTCAAACCAGCCCCTTGATCTTGACCCACATAGACGAACACTAGGCCATCATCCTCCGGACTATCACCGATCTCATCACCTCTGGCGATGTCCCCTCCACAGCCTCCATCCTTATAGCTCCCACATTGTTCAATGCTATCTCCTTCCCAAAATCCTGTCCAAATGTCTTTTGACTGTTGCAATAGTACCTACCTCCACCTCCTCCTCTGGCAGCTTGTTCCACATACTTACCACCATTGTGTTAAAAAGTTGACCCTCAGGTTCCTATTAAATCTTTCCCCTCTCAGTTTAAACCAAGATAGTCAAGGAATATGGGGAGAAGGCAGGAGCGGGGTACTGATTGTGGATGATCAGCCATGATCACAGTGAAAGGCGGTGTTGGCTCGTAGGGCTGAATGGCCTACACCTGCACCTATTGTCTATTGTCTATTGTCTATTGTCTATTGTCTATTGTCATAACCCTATGTCCCCTGGTTCTTGATTTGACTATTCGGGGTACAAGACTGTGACTTTACCCGACCTATTCCCCTTATGATCTTATACACTTCTATAAGCTCACCCCTCATTCTCCTGCGCTCCAAGGAATAAAGTCCTACCCTGAACAACCCCTCCCTTCAAATTGGCATTAGATCTTTACAAGCAATCAACTTCAAGGAGTATTTACAGCTCTGACCATTGTCCGCCACTCTGTGGCACAGTTGACCTGTCGGGCAACTCAATGTGAGAGCTATTATTAAAAATTCTGATCCATAATGAGCATTTGTCGGTGCTGGGCCTGTACTTGCTGGAATGAGGGGGAGCCTCATCGAAACATACAGAATAGTGAAAGACTTGGATAGAGTGTATGTGGAGAGGATGTTTCCACTAGTGGGAGAGTCTAGGACTAGAGGTCATAGCCTCAGAATTAGTTCTTTTAGGAAGGACATGAGGAGAAATTTCTTTAAGAGTGGTGAATCTGTGAAACTATTTGCCATCGAAGGCTGATAAGGCCAAGTCAATGGATATTTTTAAGACAGAATAGATAGATTCTTGATTAGTACGGGTGTGAGAGGTTATGGGGAGAAGGCATTAGGAGGGAGAGATAGATCAGCCACGATTGAATGGCGAAGTAAACTTGATGGGCCGAATTCAGAGAGTGGTGAATCTGTGGAATTCTCTGCCGCACAAGATAGTTGAGGCCAGTTCATTGGCTATATTTAAGAGGGAGTTAGATGTGGCCCTTGTGGCTGAAGGGATCAGGGGGTATGGAGAGAAGGCAGGGATGGGATACTGAGTTGGATGATCAGCTATGATCATATCGAATGGTGGTGCAGGCTCGAAGGGCCGAATGGCCTACTCCTGCACCTATTTTCTATGTTTCTATGTTTCTATGAATGGCCAAATTCTACTCCTATCACTTATGACCTTATGATTATAACATTGCTCTACATCAACCATCTGTGCAGGTGAGGTTAAAATTCATTGACAATGTTGATAGGGGACTGGATTTATTTACTAAACGCAAAAAATGCATTTGTGATATTTCACATACACCCAACATTCCTGGCATGGACCAAAGAAGACTTTTCCAACCATCTGATTGAGAATTACAAACTGTGCTTTCTTAAACAGAGCCACATTATGTTTAACTTCATCATTGGAGTTCACAAGGTTAATAAGCACTCTTGGATTATGAACAATAACGATCGAAGGTAAGATGCTTTCAGACTTCCACTGATGAGGTACTGTTTCCTCACTCGCAGGGACATGGTGGTGATGATCCCTGGTAAGGTCTGTTCAGAATTTTCAATTTTTCATGGCATGGATGACTTATGCCAGTTACCGGGTGAGTCAATAATTGGGGGTGGTTGTGAAGGACCATAGGTTTCTCTACCACCATGTCGTGAATTGGGAACCATGGTTGGGTATGCCAGTCGGGTACGACCACTGAGGCTGAGTGCTTGAATTTTCTGGAACTGATGAGGCAGAAGGGAGGAAATGCATAGACGAAGAATTTCCGCAATCCACCCCGAACGCATCTACCACTGATGCCTCTGGGTCTGGTTCCCAAGCCACATACATGGGTAGTTGGTGATGTAGTCACTGCAAACAAATCTACATGTACCCATATTGCTTGACAATTCAGCGTTGTCCATGTCCGTGAATTCATTGCTGTTGCTGAAACATCACCTACACTTTCAGTGACATTGGAGCATGGGAACATGAATAGGTCATAGAGTCCTGGAGTCATGGAGCACAGAAACTGGCCCTTCAGCCCGACTTGCACATGCTGACCAAGATGCCCCATCCTACGATACAATACGATATACGATAGAACTTCATTTATTCCAGGAGGGAAATTAATCTGCCAACAGTCATAAAAACACAAAGAATACAAAATACAAAAAAATACACAAAACACAAAACACAAATCCTCCCTGCATTTGGCCAATGTATCTAGAAACTTTTCCTATCCAGGAATCTGTCTAAATTAATATAGTCCCTGCCACAGCTACCTTCTCCGGCAGCTCGTTCCATACACCAACCACCCTCTGTGTTAAAAAGTTCCCCTTATGTTCTTATTTAATCTTTCCCCCCTCACCGTAAACCAATGCTTCTAAACCTAAACCAGTGAGGCCCATTCCGCCCCTCATGGGTTCCAACTTTCAATGATATCTTGACTGATTGGTAAATCAACTCTGCTACAGAGATGATCCTCAAGAAAATGCAGGGGGATGTAGGCGAAGAGTGAACTATTCTCTTGTTGCATTAACACCAAATAGTCTTTTTTTCATTCTTGGAGACACAGCACGGAAATAGGCCCCTTCAGCCAACCACGTCGTCCAGCGATCCCTGCACATTGACACTATCCAACACACACTATGGACAATTTACAATTTTACCAAGCTACCTAACCTACAAAACCTGCATGTCTTTGAAGTGTGGGTAAAAAACAGAGAAAGACCATGCAGGTCTCGTACAAACTCCGTACAGACAGAATTCGTAGTCAGGATGGAACCCGGGCCTCTGGTGCTGTCAGGCAGCAAATCTACCGCTGCGCCACCGTGAACACATTTGTTCAATGTCACTTCAAAAACTTGAGACCCAATAATAAAGAACAGGGAACATTATCTGTCCACCGTAAATTCATCATCTCAGTGGAGTCATGAACAATGTCACAAAATATGGTGATAAAATGCCCATCCTGCCGCAGAATGTTTGGAGATGGAAGTCACTGAGATGAAGGAATGAGGCGAAGGAGATGGAGGGAATGAGTAAAACAAAGAGGGCAAGAAGAAAATAGTAGCAAGAAATGGAAGGTGGAAATGGAGGGAGAAGAATTTCGTTGTCTAATTCGCATTTCGTTGTCTAAATGCATTTCGTTGTCTCTGTACTGTACACTGACAATGACAATTAAATTGAATCTGAATCTGAATCTGAATCTGAAGAAACACAAGCGAAAAAAAGGAGAGATGAGAAAAGGAAAGAAAGGACCAAGAAGAGAAGAGCAAGAAGAGTCATAGAGTGGAAACAGGACCTTCTGCCCAACTTGCCCACACCGGCCAACATATCCCATCTACACGGGTCCCACCTGCCTGCCTTTAGCCCATATAACTGGGTATTTTTCCATAGGCAAGGAGGTACATCACAGGCTCATCAGTTCCGTCCATCTCCACAGTGCGTTGCCTCAGGAAGATTGGAAGTATAATCAAAGACGCCTGGCATCCTGGCCTTTCTAGTTTATTTCTCCTACTCTTTAGTTTAGGAGAAGATACAGGAGCTTGAAACCCCCGATATCCAGATTTAAGAACAGTTTATTCCCCACTTCCATCAGTCTATTAAACCTATCACCAGAGAGAAAGAATGGGTGATTTTTTCGGGTCAAAACCCTTAACCCTTCTTCATCTCGACCCGAAACGTCACCCATTCCTTCTCTTCAGAGATGCCGCCCGTCCTGCTGAGTTACTGCAGCTTTTTGTGTCTATCTTCGATTTAAATCAGCATCTATGGTTCCTTCCTACACATACTAAACCTGTCACCTCGTTCACACCTCCTTTCTGGTTTATTCCTGCCACATACTCTTAACTCATTTGGCTATTCCATTATCACACTTCAGTATTGTTTATCAAAGATCCTATATAGCTCTGCTATAGGATCTTTGCTGTTTATGCACTTCTTCAGATTGCACTACAATTGTTGCATCATCCTGCTTTTGTATTTGTGTCTATCTTTGGTTTAAATCAGCATCTGCAGTTCCTTCCTACACTTTTTGTATTTGTTGTTGTAACCACCATTGCATCTGTTATTACCACATACGTTGTGTACTCTTTGAGCTTCATGCGATCAAGGAATGTCATTGCATCTTGGTGTATGTGACATCCCAAGCTAAATCAGCAATCAGATTTGACTGTTGTTGTAACCACCGTTGCATCTGTTATTACCACATACGTTGTGTACTCTTTGAGCTTCATGCGATCAAGGAATGTCATTGCATCTTGGTGTATGTGACACCAAGCTAATCAGATCTGACTGTGAGAATTCAGTGCAGATTATGTTCTGATCAGTGGCCAGGGAGCAGTGCCTGATTGCCGATTCTGACTGGGGGGTGTCTGTTTGTGGAGAATCCCATGGGGAAGGGAGGATGCTAGCTTTTGTATGATTGTAGAGGCCACCCATCAAGCTCTCTTAGCCCACAAGGAGTTATGCAGAGCATGAGAAGTTCAACTAACCATTTTACAACCAGCAAAGTAAAAACTAAAACAAAAAAGTCTGAAGAAGGGTTTCGACCCGAAATGTTGCCTATTTCCTTCACTCCATAGATGCTGCCTCACCCGCTGAATTTCTCCAGCATTATTGTCTACCTTCGATTTTCCAGCATCTGCAGTTCCTTCTTAAGTAAAAACTATTACAGGCTGCCAGTCTCATTATAATGTTAAATTACCAATCCATCTCCTTGTCTGACGTAGGTTGAGGTTTTTAGTTTAATTTAGTTTAGTTTAGTTTAATTTAGTTTAATTTAGATTAGTTTAGTTTAGTTTAGTTTAGACATACAGCAGTGACGAGCGATCCCTTCGCACTAACACTATCTGATACACACCAGGGACAATTTAAGATCATAAGTGATAGGGACATAATTAGGCCATTCGACCCATCAAGTCTACTCCACAATTCAATCATGGCGGAACGATTTCTCCCTGCTAACCCCATTATCCTGCCTTCTCCCCATAACCGCTGACACCTGTACTAATCACAAACATATCTATCTCTGCCTTAAAATATATCCATTGACTTGGATTCCATATTTATAATGAAACCAAGGCAATTAATCTACAAACTGTACATATTTGGAGTGTGGGAGGAAACCCGCGACATGCGTGCCTTTTCTCCGGTTTCCTCCCACACTGCAAAGACGTACAGGTTTGTAGGTTAATTGGCTTGATGTAAATGTAAATTGGCCCTTGTGCCTGTAGGACAGTGTTAGTGTGCGGGGATCGCTGGTCGGCGCGGACTCGGAGGGGCCGAATGGCCTGTTTCCGCGCTGTTTCTCTAAAAACTAACGAACTAAACTTGTTTGAAACATAAAAGGGTCATGAAGCATGAGAATTTTCTTCTCGCCACTATCAACTTTCCCTGCTCCATCAAAGTTACTCAAACAACAGTGAATTAATAGCTCCCTGTGATGCCAAAAGTAAATTAACGCCCATTAACATTCCCTTGAAGAAAAGTCATATTTTTACCTATTTCACTGGCAACAATCGACTCTGGAGGCAGTTCAGTTGTGCTGTGTCAGCATCTTTGTTCCTCATTAATATATACTTCTATATCTTGCCCCGGCTGCCCCACAGACCCAGAATTTATTGCCCAATAAAGGCACTGAGTTGTTGTGCTCGCTGTAATCTTTTCAAGCACAAATAATTATCTGGCAGATTTATTTTCCTCAAGTGCATTTGGATCAATGGCGTTTACAAGGTTTCATTTCTCTTTAATCACAGATGGATAATGATTCTGTTGGGGAAAGCACTTGAAAATGGATGCCTGCTGAGCCTGGATCTTGAAATGGTTTAGTTTAGTTTAGATTAGTTTAGTTTAGTTTAGTTTAGTTCAGTTCAGTTTCGTTTATTGTCATGTGTACCGAGGTACAGTGAAAAGCTTTTTTGCGTACTAACCAGTCAGCGGAAAGACTATGCATGAATACAATCGAGCCGTCCACAGTGTACAGGTACACGATAAAGGGAATAGCGTTTGGTGCAAGATAACGTCCAGTAAAGTCCGATTAAAGATAGTTCGAAGGTCTCCAATGAGGTAGATGGTAGGTCAGTACTGCTCTCCAGTTGGTGATAGGATGGTTCAGTTGCCTGATAGCAGCTGGGAAGAAACTGCTCCTGAATATGGAGGTTTTCACACTTCAGTACCTCTTGCCTGATGGGAGAGGGAAGAAGAGAGAGAGGCCGAGAGAGATGTAAATTGCCTGGGTGGTGTAACTGTGCTGGAGTAATTCAAAGTGCCGGAGTAACTCAGCGGGTCAGACAGTATCTTTGGAGAACATGGACAGGAGACACCTCCAGTCAGGACTCCTCCCCAAGACTGAATATAGTGGGGGTAAGGAGCGGTGGGGTTTCCTGATAATTACCACCCCCCCCCCCCCCCCCCCCCCACCACCCCCCCCCACTCCGCACACCACCTGCTCTTGTAAAACAGGATGCTCCTTCGTGCATATAGAGCAACTGTGGCTCTGGGCGCTATGAGATATGTTTGCAAGCATGGCTCTAGCCTATGTCAATTGCAAGATCAAGATAGCGGGTCCTGAGAGAGATGGGAAGATACGCCCTTGACTTACATCACACTTGGCACAGTGGCGCAGCAGCAGAGTTGCTGCCTTACAGCGCCAGAGACCCGGGTTCGATCCTGACCATGGGTGCTGTCTGCCAAGAGACACAGTGCGTTTACGCAATCTATTCCTCTCGTAATTTTGTACATCTCTATAAGATAACCCGTTATCCTCCTGTGCTCTAAGGAATAGTCTTAGCCTGCTCAACCTTTCCCTATAGCTCAGGCCCTCGAGTACTGGCAACATCCTCATAGATCTTCTCTGCACCCTCTCCAGCTTGATTCCATATGTGTACATGCAATGTAAGTATGAGGAGAAGAGTAAAAAACAGTGCTGGAAGAACTCAGCAGGTCATGCAGCATCTATGCAAAGGATAAACAGATGACATTTTGAGTAAGGACCCTTATGTCTGCAGATCAACTTGTTATTGCACTTACAGACCTTTTAAGCTGAAGCAAATAAGAATATTATTGTGAAGATAGACACAAAAAGCTGGAGTAACTCAGCGGGTCAGGCAACATCTCTGGAGAAAAGGAATAGGTGATGTTTTGGGTCAAGACCCTTCTTCACACATGGGCCTGTACCACTTAGGCGACTTTAGGCAACTGCCAGGGACTTGTTTTAATGGAATTCACCTACGACACCTGGCGTCAACCTACGACAACCTACGACAGCATAAGTTGTCACCACTGTCACCAAAAATCTTTGAATATGTTGAAAATTTTGCGGCAGTTGCCTTTAGTCGCTCAAATAAATCGCCTGAGTGGGACAGGCCGAGAGCCAGAGATCCGGTTTGATCCCGACTAAGGGAGTTGTCTGTATGGAGTTTTTACGCTACCCCCGTGATTTGCATGGGTTTCTCCGAGATCTTCAAATTCTTCCCACACTCCAAAGATGTACAGATCCATTGGCTTGGTATAAATGTAAAATGCCCCTGTGTGTGTAAACATAGTATTAATGTATGGGGATCGACGGGCTAATAATGGGAAAAAAGCTTATACTTAAATTCTGGAAAAATGCGCCCACACCAACAATAAAAATGTGGATATCAAATATGTTTGAAACATTACATCTGGAAGAGATGAGATTCCTCTTAGCAGGTAAAGCAGACCAATTCCAAAAGACGTGGTCTATGTTTCTGGACCTATTACAAGTATGAGGTGCAATAGTAATTAAAAAAAAACAAATATATAAATAAGTGGTATCAGGACCTGGTAACGGGAGGTAAAACAACAAAAACAGACTTGGTTGGTAGTCCCCTTTCTGCGGAGTTTAATGTTATAATAGAGCGATTGTTTCTATTTTCTCTTTCTTTCTTTTCTAGGGTCTATTTTCTCACTTTACTTCCTTCTCTAACTTCTTTTCTAAGGGGCTTTCTTTTCCCAACACTCTTGCACTTCACGACTCTCGCGCACTTTCTTTACTTTCCTTACTTCTACCTTTTTCTTAAAGCTCAAAAAAAATGAAGCGGTACAAAAAATGTATTAAGATATATGTGTTGTGTAGGATTGTAATTTACCGTACTTCTAATAAAAATAAAATAAAAAATAAAAATAAAAACTCGGTGGGCCAATGGGACTGTTTCTCTAAAGTAAACTCAACTAAATATGACAATTAAACAGTCTTTGCGCTTGTTTGATCTGCTGGTGTGGAAACCACACCAGAAGCAGCAAATATACCAGATTGGATGAAAATAAAAGATGCATCGCTTTCATTATGATGCAAAATTGACCCAATTGCTATTATTATTCTATTCTTTTTATCAGCGACGTTGACAGTCAATGGCTCATTTGGATTACACTCTGCACATGATAGCATAAAGTGCGTAATAGCCAAGAGTGAATCTTCGATGCCTACAGCCTTCAAGCAAGCTGATCACAGTTGTGGAACCACACACTAAACACTCACAGGGTCACAAACATGATCAATCTGCGTCTGCACAATGCTGCTAGACAGATCAGCAACTTTTACATTTGGCTGAACACCAGTTGCTCTTCTATTGCCAAATTAAGAAGAGGATTCCTCTGGCTGTTGGGTTAAGCATAGAAACATAGAAAATAGGTGCAGGAGTAGGCCATTTGGCTCTTCGATTCATGGCTGATCATCCACAATCAGTATCCAATCCTGCTTTTTCCCCATATCCCTTGATTCCACAACTCTCTCTTGAAAACATCCAGTGAATTGGCCTCCACAGCCTTTTATGGCAGAGAATTTCACAGATACACAACTCTCTGGGTGAAAATGTTTTCCTCATCTCAGTCCTAAATAGTCTGCCCCTTATTCTTAAACTGTGGCCGCTGGTTCTGGACTCCCCCAACATCGGAACATGTTTCCTGCATCTAGCCTGTCCAATCGCTTATGAATTTTATATGTTTCTATAAGATACCCTCTCATCCTTCCAAATTCCAGTGAATACAAGCCCAGTCGACCCATGCTTTCAGGCACGGAAATCGCTATTAAAATATGGAGGAGACCGGTGGACAAGGGGGACACAATTTCTTGCCGGCCGCACACACTTGCGCACACACACACACTGGCACACACACACACACACACACTCACACACACACACACACACACACACACACACACACACACACACACACACACACACACACACACACACACACACACACACACACACACACACACACACACACACACACACACACAAACACACACACACACACACACACACACACACTCGATGCTTCGGAGGCTCAATCCAGTGCTAAATGCAGCTCAACTCTGCCTCTCCCGCCAGGTTAACCTACAGCCCTGCCTGAACTGACGGGACACCAGCGCTGCTTCTCCGCACTGGCTGTAAGTCTGGGCCATATTTCCCGCAAGTCTAGGCAGGGCTGTATGTTAACCTGGTGGAACAAGCAGAGCTGAGATGGGTTTAGTGCTGCTTCTCTGCACTGGCTGTGGGCATGGGGGCACAGCACTTGTCTGACTCCCGACATCTCCGGCCATCCCCGGGCGTGGGGGGGGGGGGGGCACTCGGGTGTGGACGGGGATGGTCTAGTGGCGGTTCGGGAGCGATTGGAGAGCCGGGATCGATCCTGGCTGCGGATGAGGTGCTGGTCTGTGTCCAGGGTTGCAGAGACTGTTTTGGCATGTCTCCCTCCTCCAATCACTGCGCTCTATCCTCAGTCCCACCCCCCCTACTTCCGCCAGACTGACACCTCCCTCCTCCAATGATCGCGCCGAATCATCATGTCCTGCCCCCATTGCCTGCTGATCGATGTCTCTCTCATTCAATTGCCGCCCTCGATCAGCAGTCCCACCCCCACTGTTAAAATCCGTATTACAAAAACTGGGGGGTAGGGGATCATTCCACCACCTCTCAAAACAGAAGGGGGACGTGTGTCCCCCCCCCCCCCCCCCCCCCCCCCCCCTGGGATTTCTGCCCCTGCATTCGTTAATCATATGTCAGTTCCGCAATCCCGGGAATTAACATGGTGAACCTACGCTGCACTCCCTCAATAGTAAGAATGTCCTTCCTGAAATTAGGAGACCAAAACGGAATACAATCCTCCAAGTGTGGTCTCACCAGGGCCCTGTACAACTGCACTAGGACATCCTTGCTCCTAAACTCAAATCCTCTCGCACTGAAGGCCAACATGCCATTATCTTTCTTCACTGCCTGCGCTACCTCCATGCTTACTTTAGGTGCTGTGGTGCTTCATCCCGTCTGGGGAGTTTGTGAAAAAGAGAGCAAGGAGATTTTTTAGAGAGCAAGAACCGCAGGTGCTGGTTTACAAAAAAAAAAGACTTAAATACCTGGATAAACTCAGTCGGTAGGAAGAAGGGTCTCGACCTGAAATGTCACCTTCTTTGTTTTCTCCAGAGATGCTGCCTGACCCGTTGAGCTGCTCCTGCATTTTGTGTCCATCTTCGAAGTAACTCACTGGGTCAGGCAGCATCTCTGTAGAATATCAGTCTGAAGAATGGACCCAATCTGAAATGTCACCTAGCCATGTTCTCCAGGGATGCTGCCTGACCCACTGAGTTACTCCAGCACTTTTTGTCTTTTGATTCCATTGAACATAACAGCATGGAAACAGGCCCTACAGCCGACCAACTCCATGCCAACCCATATAATCTAGTTCTGTTATTCCACTTTTGCGTTCACTCCCAATGCTCCAGAGGCAATTAACAAAGGCCAATTAACCAACAAACGCACACGTCTTTGCGACGTGGGAGGAAACCGGAGCTCCGGAGAGAACCCACGCAGTCACAGGGAGAGCATGCAAGCAACACCCATGGTCAGGATCAGACCCTGGTCTCTGACGCTGTGAAGCAGCGGCTCTCCCAGTTGCACCGCTGCGCTGCCCTGGCTGTGTCACAGAGTTCAAAAGTATGTGTGGAAAGCTGGAGGAAACCCACGCGGTCACAGGGAGAATGTGCAAACTGCACACAGACAGCAGCCAATGTCGGGATCGAACCTGGGTCTCCGGCGCTGTGAGGCAGCATCTCTACCAGCTCTGCCACCCTAACTACTGACTAACCTGGAAATAGATGAGGCACAATCCTCGGGTGTTGCAAACCTGGAGAAAGCAGGTTCAGGAACAACATTGTTGCACAGAGGGATCGTGGGCTAAAAGTCCATAATTACCTGAAAGTAAAATGCCGCTGTCCCACTTAGAAAACCTGAACGGAAACCTCTGGAGACCTTGCGCCCCACCCAAGGTTCCCGGAGGTTCCCGGAGGTTCCCGGAGGTTTTTGTCAGTCTTCCTACCTGCTTCCACTGACTGCAACCTCCGGCAACCACCTGCAAACTCCAGGAACCGCACGGAAACCTTGGGTGGGGTGCAAAGTCTCCAGAGGTTTCCGTTCAGGTTTCGTAAGTGGGACAGGGGCTTTAGGCTTCGGCGGTAACTGGTGGCTTCTGCACATGGGTGCTTCAGGACTTAATCCTCCAGCAATACCGCTTGACAAGGTGACTGAGGAGAGAACGAGTAGAGCAGAACAACCTGACCACAGTGCAATGAATAACTTCTCCAAAACTTTGTGATTCTAAACAAAACCAACAATAGAACCTGAGAGAGAAAAAAAAAATTAAGTGCCAAACTAAATTAGTATTTGTGAGAACAACAATCTGGACTTGTCTTGATCGCTCATTGGAACCAAGTTGGTCATTAACATGCCCTTTTAATACCATAAAATGTCAAATGGGTGAAGCCAAGTTTGTTCATTTTATTTTAAAAATGCCATAATTTTGAAGGCTGCTCGCTATTGCTTGGGAAACAGTTTTCTTTGTGGTACCATGCTTTAGTTTACTTTGGAGATACAGTGGGGAAACAGGCTCATCGGCCCACTGAGTCCGCGCCAACCAGTGATCCCCGTACACTAACACTATCCTACACATCCTAGGGACAATTTACAATCTTGCCAAGCCAATTAGCCTAAAATAACTGCATGTCTTTGGAATGTGGGAGGGAACCGGAGTTCCCAGAGAAAACCCACACAAGTCACGGGTAGAACGTACAAACTCCGTACAGACCAGCAGGGTCGAACCTGTGTCTTTTTTTTTAAATAATTATATTACTTGTTATTTTTTTTTAATATATTTTTATAGAGAAAGAAAGTATTGTATAGCTTGAAAAAGGATAGCAGTGGTGATGTGAACTAAGCAAAAAGAAAAAGAATAGGAAAGAGAAAAGAGAGAAGAAGAAAAAAGAGAAAGGGAATATGCCTTCTTCATATCTTTACCCACCTCTCACCCGGTTCTGAAAGACTTAATTTCTAAGGTTGTGTTGCACCACATGTTTGTAATAGATCGATAAATGGAGACCAAATCTTTAAGAATTGGTCTGATTTGCCTGATAGGACAAATCTCATATCTTCAAGGTGTAACATTTCTGTCATGTTTGAGAGAACCTGTGTCTTTGGCGCTGTAAGGCAGCGACTCTATTGCTGTGTAACCGTGCCATTTTATTTAACTATGGAAAAAGGTAAAGAGCATTTATCTTCTTCTTCTTTTCGTGTCCATCTTGTTTCAAATGTTGACATCGCTGTCATAGTCCGTCCTGAAAAGGACACAAGCTTCCGGCAACAATCAGTGGAAGCCATCACTTGTCGCAATAGATGATGGTGGTAGCAGAATTAGCTCAGGATACTTCCAGTTTCCAGCCCCCGCGACGTGGACACTTCTGCTATGGAGCCAGAGAAATTATAGTCAAATGCTTGAAACTGGATTAGTTCACGGCCATTCTATGACATACGGTTTTGTGTCCAAAAATTGAACAATATTATTATACCGTATGTTTACATTTAGGTTTCTCATTGTCACGGCAACGATAATTTGAAAAGCTTTTGTTTGCGTGCCATCCGAATAAATCAGATATACTGTACATGAATGCAATCAAGCTATACACAATTATAAAAATTAGTAAAGAGAATTGAAAGATGAGTCAATGTATCTAATGATAGTAAATAGACACAAAATGCTGGAATAACTCGTAGACACAAAATGCTGGAAAAACTCAGCGGGGTAGGCAGTATCTCTTGAGAGAAGGAATGGGTGACGTTTCATGTCGAAACCCTTCTTCAGGCTGATGTCAAGGGAAAGGAACACATAGATAAGGAAGTGTAATGTGTGGAAACAGGACAAAGGGAATTGAGATCAAGGAAATTGTAGACCCGATCATTGTTAGCCGGTAGAAGGTAACAACAAAGCAAACAGAGATGAAATGTAGTCAGAGACAGAAAGACTGGTCAGAGAACTGGGAAGGAGGAAGGATGGAGAGTGTGGGAAAGCAAGGGTTACTTGAAGTTAGAGAGGTCAGTGTTCATATCGCTGGGATGTAAGCTGCCATAGCAAAATATGAGGTGTTATTCCTCCAATTTACATTGGGCCTCACTCTGACAATGGAGGAGGCCCAGGACAGAAAGATCAGTATGGGAATGGGAGGGGGAGTTAAGCCCCTGTCCCACTTACGTAACCTTGGCACGCTAATTACGCGACCTCGTCGTCGCGTTGAGGCGCACGGGTATTGTGGGACCCGCAATACGCTTGCGCGCTTACGCGCTACATCACGCCGGAGGCGCGCGAAGATTTCGTTAACCTACAAAATCCCGGAGTGCCTCGCGATACAGCACACAACTCTATACCCCTCCGTGCTTCTCCATGCCCACACGATACCCGTGCGCCTCAACGTGCCAAGGACACATAAGTGGGACAGGGGCTTTAAAGTGCTGGAGTAACAGGGAGCATGTCTGGAGAGAAGGAATGGATGACGTTTCAGGTCGAGACACTTCTGCAAACACAAATGATAGTCGATCCTCGTCTGGGATCAACATGGAAAGACGTGCCACTCTCCAGCACCATTTAGCTCGTAATCCCACCTGAGGTAAACTAGCCCAGCATGCATTTTGTCCTCAGGGAAAGCAGACCAGGCACTTTCAGGTACAATGTAATAACAAGGAACTGTAGATGCCGGTTTATACCACAGATAGACACAAAGTGCTGAAGTAACGCAACGGGTCAGGCAGCATCTCTGGACTCATCGAGTCATACAGCATGGAAACAGCTCCTTCAGCTTAACTTTCCCACGCCAAACAACATGCTCCATCTACACTGGTCCCACCTACCCACGCTTGGGTCATAACCCTCTAAACATATCTTACGTGCCAATGATACCTAATATTCCCCCGATTGCTACTTTGCAAGCATCACTTCAAGTTCAAGTGAGTTTATTGTCATGTGTTCCTGTATAGGACAATGAAATTCTTGCTTTGCTTCAGCACGCAGAACATAATAGGCATTTACTACAAAACAGATCAGTGTGTCCATATACCATAATATAAATATATACACACATGAATAAATAAACTGATAAAGTGCAAATAACAGAAAATGGGTTATTAATAATCAGAGTTTTGTCTGAGCCAGGTTTAATAGCCTGATGGTTGTGGGGAAGTAGCTATTCCTGAACCTGGTTGTTGCAGTCTTCAGGCTCCTGTACCTTCTACCTGAAGGTAGCAGGGAGATGAGTGTGTGGCCAGGATTTTGTGGGTCTTTGATGATACTGCCAACCTTTTTGAGGCAGCGACTGCGATAAATCCCTTTGATGGAAGGAAGGTCAGAGCCGATGATGGACTGGGCAGTGTTTACTACTTTTTGTAGTTTCTTCCTCTCCAGGGAGCTCAAATTGCCGAACCAAGCCACGATGCAACCGGTCAGCATGCTCTCTACTGTGCACCTGTAGAAGTTAGAGAGAGTCTTCCTTGATAAACCGACTCTCCGTAATCTTCTCAGGAAGTAGAGGCGCTGATGAGCTTTCCTGATAATTGCATAAATGTTCTCGGACCAGGAAAGATCTTCAGAGATGTGCACGCCCAGGAATTTGAAGCTCTTGACCCTTTCAACCATCGACCCGTTGATATAAATGGAGCTGTGGGTCCCCATCCTACTCCTTCCAAAGTCCACAATCAGTTCCTTGGTTTTGCTGGTGTTGAGGGCCAGTGTTATTGCGCTGGCACCGTATGGACAGTTGCTCGATCTCTCTTCTATACTCTGACTCATCCCCATCAGTGATACGTCCCACAACAGTGGTGTCATCAGCGAACTTGATGATGGAGTTCGTACTGTGGCTGGCTACGCAGTCATGAGTATACAGCAGGGGGCTGAGCACGCAGCCTTGAGGTGCTCCCGTGCTGATTGTTATCGAGGTTGACACATTTCCACCAATACGAACAGACTGTGGTCTGTGAATGAGGAAGTCGAGGATCAAATTGCAGAGGGATGCGCAGAGACCCAGTTCTGCAAGATTGGCAACCAGCTTGGAGAGGATGATTGTGTTAACTGCCGAGCTGTAATCGATGAATAACAGCCTGACATATGAGTTTTTGTTGTCCAGGTGGTCCAGAGTGGAGTGGAGGGCCAGCGAGATCACATCCACCATTGATCTGTTGTGGCGGTAAGCAAACTGCAGTGGGTCCAGGTTTTTGTCGAGGTAGGAGTTGATTTGCTCCATGATCAACCTCTCAAAGCACTTCATCACCACCGGCGTTAGTGCCACTGGTCAATAGTCATTGAGGCACGTCACCTTACTCTTCTTGGGCACTGGTATAATTGATGCCCTGTTAAAGCAGGTGGGGACCTCAGACCTCAGAAGTGAGAGGTTGAAAATGTCCGTAAAAACTCCAGCCAGTTGGTCCGCACAGGTTTTTAGAACACGACCGGGTATACCATCAGGTCCAGGCGCTTTTCGGGGGTTCACCCCTCTGAAGGATTTCCTGACGTCGGCCTCTGTGACTGAGACTGAAATGCCATCACAGCGAATGGGGGATCGGGAAGGCACATCAGTATTCTCCCTATCAAAGCATGCGTAAAACGCATTGAGCTCGTCAGGGAGTAAAGTTTTGCTGACATTCGAGCTGCCTCCTGGTTTCGCCCTGTAGGAGGTGATTGCATTCAGGCCCCGCCACAGCTGCCGAACATCTGTCTCATCCTCCAGTTTGCAGAAGTCCCTTTTGGCCTTTTTGATGTCCTTACCAAAGTCGTATCTGGACTTCACGTAGGCCACTGTATCATCGGACGTGAATGCCCTGTGTCTGGACTTCAGAAGAGTGCGGATCTCAAAGTTCATCCAAGGTTTCTGATTGGGAAACACTCGGAAGGTTTTTTGTAGGGATGCAGTCCTCCACACATTTATTTACGAAGTCTGTAACGACTGTGGCGCATTTCTTGGTCCTTGAACATTGCCCAGCCTACAGACTCCAAACAGTCCTAGAGTTGTTCCTCTGCCCACCCCATACCCCCTCCCCCCCCCCCACCCCCCAACCAGCTCTGCACAGTCCTCACCTCTGGGGGTGCGCTATTCACTTACTGCCTGTAGGCAGGAAGAAGCAGCACCGCGGTATGGTCGGATTTACCGAAGTGAGGGCGAGGGATAGAACGATAGGCATTCTTGATGGTGGTCGAGGGTGTTTGGTCCTCTGGTGCAGCAGGAGACATGTTGGTAGAAGTTAGGGAGTGATTTCTTTAGGTTTGCCTAATTGAAGTCCCCAGCAATGGTTGTAAATGCCTCGGGGTAAGACGTCTGGTGTTTGTTGACCATGGCGTGCAGCTCCTCCAGTGCCAGACGGACGTCTGCCTGGGGTGGGATGTAGACTGCGGTCAGGATAATGGAGGTGAATTCTCTTGGGAGGTAGAAGGGACAGCACTTCACCGCCAGCTGTTCGAGGTGTGGAGTTTAGTTGAGAGATGTTTCTTTGACGTTGCGATAGTACCTGACTCAACTTCCTCCTCCGGCAGCTCGTTCCATACATCTACTACCCTTTGCATGAAAACCTTACCCTTCAGGTACCACTTAAATTTTTCCCCCTCATCTTAAACCCATGTCTTCTGGTTTTCCTACTAAAGCCAAGAGACTGTGAGTCTACCCGATCTACTCCTCTCATGATACAGTCAAAGATACTGTACAGTCAATACACATCACTGCAAGGCCAGGTTTATTGAGTATTCTTACGATCACAGCAGAATTAATGAACTTGGCTGATG